>NC_092152.1:62769201-63069201 GCF_045791955.1 Oncorhynchus clarkii lewisi
GGCATCTCAGAGGAACCACAGTCACAGTGTGGAATCCTCTGTGTCCCCCAGAGGACTCATTTCCCTGCAGCTCACTTCTAACTTTCCACAGGATCAATAAAGGCCTTTGACATGCAATGTACTGCTGCTACAGTACTTGGGGAAATTAGCACACGTTTCATGTGACCATTAATCAATTACTGTAGGCAGAGAATTAGATGTTTCTCTTGAATCGACAGCAAAGTAACTTGAATTTAGTGAATTTCAGGAAGAAATGTGTGGTAGTAGTAGTAGTAGTAGTAATAGTACAAATTGATTTCAGCAGTCATCCATGAAACAAAAACAAACATTTCAAGAGATCACAATTGTATAAGACAATATGAAACTTGATTACAGATTTTTTTTTTTAAATGAGGATGTTTGCTTGGGACATGTAAAAAACAATGCTATGTACTGTTTGTTGCCCCTACATAAAAGCATGTGGGTATCCTAATTTCTCAAATAATACAGTTTGCCTTGGCTCAACTACTTCCTCTCTAAAAATATCCCAATAAGTGATTCTGCAGAGAGATCTGGTTCGGCTCCCTGCATGGCTTCACTTTTAATGACCTCATTGTCATACCGCCAAGAGACAGAGTCAAGTGACATTAATGTCAGATTAAGAAACCACCGCTAGACGTGGGCTGCTTTTTTGAAGGGGTTATTAATGCTATGAATCAGGATTGTCCTGTCAAAATATTGAGCTGAAGTCCCTGCAAAGTAGTATGAGAAATGAGCCTGCGCAACAGCTGTGGGCTCAAGTGGAGAGATTACCACACTGATCCTAAAGCAAAGTGGCAAACGAGGACTCTCTGTTTTTGCAGGAAGTGAGATCACACCAACAAGGGAATCATGCAAAATGTATTAAATTGTCGCACAATACAATATAACACAATGCAAATGTGAGTGCATTTCCCAGCATACATCATCAACACATTCCAAGGGCATAGCAGGACATTTCTAAATGTACCGACAAGAAAACTCTGGCTATAACCAGCCTGGATCATCACTGTAGCTCAGACTCATTTTTCCTTCCTTTTCCTGAATCTCATCAGTTTACAGGTTTTTTTTTATAGACACCGAGGTCACTCAAGGAAGCCCCTCAGACTGTCCTGTGATGTTACATTAGGTTTCATATGAAGATATTAAAGGTGTGTTGGAAGTGAGACACGCACTACGTATTTCATCCTAAGAGATAAAATGTGCTGTGCTTGAGAATGATCCCACATCCATCCTGTACTCCTTCGACTTCGCGAGACCCATCCATTTCCAGAGTTACAGCTCCCTCTGCTCTCTCTGCTCTCTCTGCTCTCTATGAACACACACCTCAGCGAATTCTACACCAAACAAACTCAATGGCACCTCAGTCACCTGCAGTAAGGACTCTGGGTCCATACTTAGCTTACAAAATGAACCATTTTCAAATCAAATCTTATTACTTATACATATACGTATTTAGCAGGTGTTATTGCGGGTGTAGTGACATGCTTGTGTTCCTAGCTCCAACAGTGCAGTAGTATCTAACAATTCACAATAATACACACATCTAAAAGTAAAAGAATGGAATTAAGACTTATATCAATATTAGGAGGAACAATGTCGGAGTGGCATTGACTAAAATACAGTAGAGTAGAATAGAGTATATACATATGAGATGAGTAAAGCAGTATGTAAACATTATTAAAGCGGCCAGTGATTCCATGTCTATGTCTCTTCTCCATCATCCTACCCTCTTTTTCTTTCTCCTCCCTTTCTCCTCCCTCTGGTTGTCGCGTTCCCTCACAGCATTGCGATTTCCATTTTTTTTTGCATTTGATGACATGTGCTGAGGGCTCTGACACAATGTTCTCTCAGTTGAGTAAATATGTAAATTTAGACCACAGTGTCATGTCTGATTAAACAAATTAATGACTTAATTAATTAAAACTTTTGGCCAAGTTTGTGTGCTTGTTTGTCTGGGTAGAAGTTTTAATGAAACAGCTACTGCACTAATCATTGCATTGTCGCTAAATGCTCTTTGATTTCAGTTTGCTTTGTCATACCTGTGAACACCACTCGGATATTGAAGTGACTCAGTCTATGGGGATGAACACTTTCGGATCTAACCGTACCCCCCGTGGTCCATGGAACATCTGCCGCTGTATAAAAATAACATCATGATTCACAATGTGTACTACATTGGCCTAACATCATTATGTTATTACTTGTTAGATATTACTGCATGGTCGGAACTAGAAGCACAAGCATTTCGCTACACTCACATTAACATCTGCTAACCATGTGTATGTGACCAATAACATTTGATTTGACATAATCAAACCTGTATCCACTGTGATTGTGGTTGACTTGAATGGTGGGGGTGGGGGCACCATGTTATGCCATTGGCCTGCCACCATGTGGGCCGTAGGGCTGGAGCCTCAGGACGTTCCAGATTCAGGCTGACTGGGGATGTATTGAGGGTCAGTGGGTGTGTTCCAGGCCATCTGTGGCAGCTCCAGGGCATGGTGGAGCCGTGGATCCTCCCCCTCATCCGTATAAAGGGTATGTTTATCTCTCATAGCTTTCAATGACCCGACCTCTTGGTCTATTTAATGCCCCCAGTGACCAAACTATGGTGGTATTATCATCTTAGTACCAAGTGTGTGAAAAATGGCACAATCCTTCCCCTAACATTTGCAGTCTTTGGCATATGCTGTTTCCTGACTGCAAGGGCCACTGTGGTGTCTTGTTGTAGGAGCGTCTGCACGAGCAGATTGCAATTGCCGTATTCAGGCTAGGTGCAAACACACAGTAAGGCTGTCTGTGAATACTGTGAACTATGGTGCCATTGTGGTAGGAAAATGAGAGAAGGGGATACATTAGTCTAGCGACTTGCTGGCGCCGGGGCCCAGCTTGATGACTCAATCACGATTCACGACATCGTTTGGCTGGATGGATGGATATTTGCATCTCACAGGAGAGAGCCACATCTTCGCCTTGGCAATGTCCAGGGACGAGACGTTCCCACGGAGGTCCTGGGGTCACTGACGCCAAGAGAGTCGTGAAGACTGATGAAAACTTGAATCGACAAAATGAATGTGACTGTTAGATTGCTGTGCTTGTTTTAAGAGTTCCATGCTGTAAGTGCTATGGATTTATTGTTACAGGGACAATATGTTATTCTGTTTGTCAGATGGCGGATAGGTAAAAGAGGAGCAACACAGGGGTGTGCTTTATTATTTAAATTGAGTTGGTTGGATTAGAATCTGGGTGTGTTGTTCCTGTCTATTGTTTTTACTAGTAAAGGGCAAAGAAATGTTAATTCAGGTTGGGGGCGTGAGTTTGCGCTTGAATTTGGTTAAAAGGGCAGTGAATTAGCTCATGCTTTGAGAACTTGTTAGCAAGCTCCTGCGAGTATCAGGCACACACAGTTTTCCTCTTAGAGATTATTCAGAACTGAAGACACGTGTTATTCTGAACTGAAGACTCGTGTTATTCTGAACTGAAGACATGTGTAACCACATGAATTCTTATATAGTTGATAGTCATTTACTCAGTGTATTCTATAATGTATCATGTATTTCATGAACACTGTAATTGTTTGTGTTCATTCCTTCGTGACTAAATCATTCTATTAGTTTAATTGAGTAAATGCATTCCTCGTTTTACAGACTAATTCTTTGATTGACTATACGTTCAACATTTAGTAGGTCTATTGGTAAATATTATTTACACTACACACAGCACGTGCTTGGGTTCCACCTTGACATCCCTGATCTACTTGACTCAACAAATTAAAGCTAGAAAATTGGTCACCAGGATTAGCTATTTGTATCTAGCCTCTTAATAATTGCATAACGGTGCAAGATGTTCATTATAGTCATACTGAGAGGTGATGTAAGGCTCCCTACCTTGACTAGATCCTGCGGAGACGCACAGGGCCTGTAACATTTATCCACATAATAATGGAGTCAGAATGTAGTTTATTATTATTCAACATTAATTTGAACTGCAACTACACAATGGTAACCACTCATCCTCAGTTGATGGGGATTTCCACCAACCTACACCATAGTTGCTTTTGAATTTCAGTGTGGGTTGTATCATAATGCTTCTCCCTCCTTCAGGTCTGACGTGCTCTTTATCTTTCTGTCAAATCAAAGGATCCTTTGGTTTACACAGGTAGACAGAATATGCTTTATGGAAATGTGAATGATAAACATCAAGTTTTGGGAAAATCATCATCTTTTTGGCACCAACTGTGATCAGTGTTTGTTGCAGCGTTTTCAAAGAAAACAGGATGAGCCGAACGGCGGTGTCTGATTTCCGTTTAATCGGGCGCTTTAGAGACGAGGGGGGAACGGGAGCCAGCCAGCTCCTTGTGTCTCTGCGTCTCTCCGGGTCTCTCAGCTGGAGCCCCACTGATCTGGGGGAAATCAAAGATTAGCATTTGTGAGAGGTTTGCATCTGCCTGAAACACGCCAGCTGACTCATCAGCTCCTCCACCAGCCCTCAGCCTACCATCCACTCTAAAAGGAAATCTGGAGAAGAATCATATTCCATACTCAACAAGACAAATAACTTTGGCTTTTCTCATCTGATGAATGCCAAGATTCTGACATTCTAACAAAATTGGATTGATAGGGGGACACCACCTCTGGTAAAAAGGGATGTGGAAAGATGTGAAGATTGACTTGATAGTGTGAATTTCAATGGAATGAAAATCAGACATCGCACCTCAATATTTCAGTCTAGTTCACCAAGCGTAACAAATTGCCTAGACCATTATTTCTCACATAGGCAAAACAAGATCAATCATCAATAAAGTATATCTACTCTGGGACAACTTGTGCATACGCCTCCATCTGTGGCTGCTATTGAGCGGACCTAAAATCAGGCGATTAAAACAAGCGTATATAAGGAAATTTAAAAGAGATCCATTAACACTAGATCCTCCACCGTGGCTGAGACCTAGCTGCTGTTTGCTCTATATTGCTGGTTAGTTGCTGCTGAGTCAGATGATGGGGTGGCGCTGAGTGATATCTGGGGGCACATCTCAGTGTTGTTGCCTTTAGTGTGTGTGCCAGATGTCTGCCAGGGACCCGGCCTTATTAGCAGAATTACACAGATCAAACAGAGAGGCCGATGGATCGGCAGAAGAAAGAGAATCCGCTCTGCCTCTCCAAGAGACTGGAATGAAAGGCACAACAGAGAGTGAAGTGGGGGCAGGAGGAGACATTGTGTAACCGCGGCTGCAGAGTTCGAGGGGAAGGCTGGGCTTTGATTGCTTTTCGACAATAGATGAAAAACGTGCAGCCTTCTGATGGACCAGGAACAGCACACGTCTGTATTGACATCCCATGGAGTCGACCGATTTACTGAGGTTTTGAGATGTTTATGAAGCGGATTGTACTGTACATGTACAGATGAATCCAACGGTACCGGAACTTCCACTAGCTGATTTACTCTGAGTGACTGACCACTAAGGGCGTGGTCACATAATGTGGTCTGATCCATTCTGGGAACATTTGGGTTTCTTGATCAGAGCAAAAACTCATACATGAAAACAAAACGAATCTTGTCCAAACTAATTCTCATACATACAGCTTGGGGTCATTCCTGGATTTAGGTTGTGAGGACGAGGTATTGTGATGCCTTAGTGCAAGTCAGGTGTAATTTTCCAACAGCTTTCCCTGTTGGTCTGAAGGCTAAGTACTAAGCCTAACCTGCATTGTAGTTACACTGTACCTGCCTATATCATTCCCATTTCAACACTTAATTCATTCAAATCATGTCTTTAGTAGCACATCAAAATACTTCACATAAATGTAACACACTTCAACACTACTACGGAGGCTATATATTGATTTTTGTATAGTTTACATACCAATACGTGCTACCTGGCCTGAGGAACCATCCATATTAATCATGGCTATTTGAGCCTTGCGATGTAGGAGTATCTCTCCTCTTAAGGTCAGCCTTGGGTCACAGCCTGCCTGAAGAAACAATTAAATGTGGAGGTTATTTTAATCATAGATAGGCAAGAGAGCTCAACTGAGTCAGTATCAGAATTTAAAGTAAGTGTACTGAATAAAGGTGACTTTACCCCCACCTCTGTGTGAGCATGGCTTTTCATTACTAACAGCTTACTGCCGCAACATTCTATATGTTTTATTTTTATTTTAAGAAGGATTGTTAAGCCTTGAGAGAATTGAGACACGGATTGTGAATGTGTGCCATTCAGAGGGTGAAGGGGCAAGACAAAAGATTGAAGTGCCTTTGAACGGGGTATGGTAGTAGGTGTCAGGCGCACCGGTTTGTGTCAAGAACTGCAACGCAGCTGGGTTTTTCACAATCAACAGTTTCCCGTGTGTATCAAGAATGGTCCACCACCCAAAGGACATCCAGCCAACTTGACACAACTGTGGGACGCATTGGAGTCAACATGGGTCAGCATCCCTGTGGGCCGCTTTCGACACCTTGTAGAGTCCATATCTCAACGAATTGAGGCTGTTCTGAGGGCAAAGGGGGAATATAACTTAGAAATGCCTGGTTACAACTATCATTATGTATCATGGATGGGACTGACCATTGCATCCATAGCTCTGTCTATGAATAAAAGAGTGGTTAGATTTTTACCAAAACAAGAGATGGAGTGACCGCTTTAATATTATTTCAATGAAAGGTTCTAGCTTTAAACCTACTGTTGAATCTCAGCCATTGAGACCGATGCACCAGGTGACACTCCTTCACTTTAGCTCTCTGTTGAAGGTGTACTATTGAAACCAACCGATGCACCACAGTTCCACCTTTAATAACAGAGGGGGTCAAATGGGTCTGTTTAGTGTAGGGGCCAGTCCTCTTATCTAGTCTACACAAAGTCTTCTCATTCCGCTCACACTGTAGAGGATGGTCTCCCCAGCTAATCCTCAGGCTCCAGAACAAGGATGCTGCTGCCTGCCCTATAATGAATTAGTTTAGAGTGTTGAATCATTTTAGGGACAGAGGATTTTCGAGCTGGTTTGTGCATGCAAGACTGATCTATCTGCCCTTGGACTTTTCCAATCATTTCATGCTTGTCAATTTTATTCATAAAAGGAAATGCATGCAGTGTATCAACAGAGGATAGAGCTAGCCAAGGATTACACTGATTAGAGGTCACAGTCTGTACAAAATACAAATCAATATTAGATGGTTATGCATTTAGATCTTAAATATACATCACACACTATCTCTGTGTGATGGCCCTTGGTAATTGGAAGCAATTATACATTTACGCAAGCGTGCATTATACTGGGAGTGTTACTGTGCTCTAATAGCATGTGTGCATAGTTGCAAAGTGTGTTAGCAGTAGCATTGCAGGGAAATCAGTCTTGTGCTGACTGTGTGCACGCCCCCAAGCGAGTTTCTCTGCAATCCAGGAGCTAATTACTTTAAAACTCTTTCAGCCCCCCTATCTTGCGCTCCACATTACAGAGTTCGAGGACCCCATAGAGTCGACAAGAAAAGCCCTACAAAAATGGGAGTGATTTCCAGTGTGGCCCTATGTATTGGCTCTGACTCCCTATGTGGCTGGAGAGAGTAGAGGAGGGGACAGCAGTGGATTTACAGAGGATTTCATTAGGAAGAGAGGGGAAGAAGAGATGTGGGTCCTGGTCTCAGGGGAGAGGACAGGGAGGAGAGCCCGCTGGCCTGGAACATCACTGGTGAGGTTGACAGCACTGGGTCAGGACATCTTACTACCACAGACACTTCCCAATTAAGACCTCACTCGCCTTGGAAAAGGTTATTTGATGAGATACTGAGGTAGTGGTGGAGTTCAGGCTAATTACATTTTTGGAGGGGTTTTGGACATGGGAGGTGGTGTTATCGCTCTTAAAAATCCTTAAGAGTCTATTGACACACCCATGCGTCAATCTAAGTAACATAATACAAAAATCCCCATCAAAATCCATCAGTTTAAGCTAGAGATATATTTTTTTGCATGGGCTGCGTCTCAATCCACCGTATCCGCATATGTCGGCCTTCCGCATCTGCGGTGGAAGGTGGCCGAGCTACAGCAGTGTTTGTCAGACCAGGAGACATCAAGAAAATCGGTCTTCTCACAAAAACATCTGCAGCGCCCAAATAGTTTGGGCTACAAATGAATATAATGACACTCTCACAAACACGATGATGATCTCCGTTTTGCTCTACGACCCCCACAAGCCCCCCACGGTACTCGTCTGAAGTCAGTAACGCCCATGTGCCGACTTCTGTCTCTAGCGTCCGAACCATTTGGGCTACAAACTAATATGACTCCACTGTGGAAAAGGGAGACCGTTGTGCTGTCATCAAGGCAAAGGGGGGCTACTCTCAAATATAAAATATATTTTGACTTGTTTAACACTATTCCATAGTTTTGATGTCTTCACTATTATTTTACAATGTCGAAAATAGTAAAAATAAAGAAAAACCCTGAAATGAGTAGGTGTGTCCAAACCTTTTACTGGGACTGTATATTTCCATAACTGTTTTGTATCTCCTAGATAGGACTGACTCTTCAAAACCTTATTCCTTTAAATAAATGTTAAATAAATAAATATATACATCTTGATTGTCTTTCTTGCCCCCCACACACACAGACACACACACTTTATAGACCCATTTTCTGACATCAACACTACTGTGCCGACGAGGTGAAGAAGGATGAGTGTTTAAAGTGGAAATCGCGGGGGAATGACTGAGTAATAATTGAGTATTATGCAAAGAGGAGCAGAGGAGCAAGAGATTTATAAGGTCTTCACAACACGGAACACAGCTGAGCGTTTGACTGAGTTATGAGCCAAGTTATATCACACTGACAACTCAACACATTGTGCGCCGCAGACGAGAGAACATGTTCAGGACATGTGGTTCCTCAATGATTGTAAACACAATAGTTCCGTCACACAGCACTCTGAAGAAAGCCTGATTTAATTGCCTGCAATCCTTGAAAATATGCTAATTGTTTACCTGGTCAAGTGTTCACACAAACACGTTTTTTCCATGTTACATATTATAGACTCAGGGGAAGAGGAAGATGGATACTATTCTGAACGCTTGCATTTTATTCAGAGGAGCTCCAAACAAGCCTGCTCTGCATGGATTTACTATCCCTGGGGAGGAGGACAGACCATCACAATCTCCTTTCTCATTTCCCTCCCGAAAGGTGTTAGAAGCGCTTTGCATCTAAAGTGCTTTAGAAATTATCGGTGTTGCATGGCTTGACATGAAGCGAAAGATTCTAAAACAAAGTCAATCAAAAAGCCACGAAAGAAAAGGAAAGAACAAGAGAAGAAGTTGAGGAGTCACAGCAAATATCATGGATTTAAATGGTTTAGTGCTGGAGGGAACATTGAGTGTTTCCCCGACAGGCTGTGGATATTAGACATCAGGCCTGACATCCTTCACGATGTGAAGGATACAGCTTGATGATAACGTCTTCAGAGTTCTAGTTCAATTGCACACTTCTACATATAACGTCTTTTATGGAAATATTTGGAGTTCTCAAAACCCACGATATTCATAAAGTAGTCATAGTTTCCATAAAGCAGACTTCATTCAGAACTCATTCTTTCGGCTAACACAACAACATGGTCTTCCTGATACAATGCAGGAAGCAGTGTAGATTAAACCTCTAATCTTGAGACTGGTGTTGTACTACAGGATCTAATGTAATGTCAGTTAAACCATTAGTGTGTTGGTGCGTAAGTGGGAGATGACATGAAATGAAACGAAAACGGTGCTCTCATGGTTCTTAGACAAAGCGTGGCAGTAGGAAGCAATGAATACATACAGGCCCTAGATAAGTTATGAATTGTTTCAGTTTTGAAGAGAATGGTTCAAGCATACAGTACAGTATAATATCCCTTCTTACTCTGCAGCATATCATCCACTCTCCCTGCCATCCATCCAGCTAATTTTGTCATGCTAGGGGGTTTGCGGCTCCCCAGTGGCCCTGTTTCCCATCATGTTGTAAGGAAATGCACAAGAATGCTCGGTTACCTGAGGCACTGCAGCCTGCTCTGTTTCAACATAACATCCAAAACGAAAGCGCTCACTCCCAATATCCCCTCTCCACCATGGCAGCACACTGATCCCATGGAGGCCACGGGAATCTGGTTCAGCAGCACAGTGCTGGCTGGCAGTCTGTGGATACTGAGAGATAGTTACAACAACAACAAGACCACCTACTACCTCTCCCTTCCTGCACGGCCCCACACCACACCACACAACGAGCTTAGCATTGCTTAATCTCCTTAACAAAACGGTTCCTATTACTCCTTTGTGCATTGTCTCGTTATTTCCCAATGCTTAATAAATAAAAAATCTATATTCCCCCTTGAAAACATGACTCACGTTTGCAAACGAGAGAAATAAATTGCTACCTGGGGAAAAATAAAAAAAGAGTCTTCCTCAATGGATTTTCTCATCCATTTTGTTTCAATTACAGTGTCCTCTTTTTTTAAGAGAGCCAGGGCCACTCAGACAGTGTGCTGTGCTGCAGCAGAGAGAGAGCTTTCTCCAGTCCGTGTCATCAGCCTGCATGGGGATGGTACAGGGCCCACCGTTGGGGCTGCTGGGAGCTGTCACTCATTAATAGTTATTCTTAAGCCACCCCAACTTCAGCCCAGAGGTCACATGGCCCTACTACTGGGACCATACTTTTCACCAGCAGATTCATGCAGATTTGCGTAACCTTCTTATTCATCATGGCATGCTTACATCAAAGGTCTCTAAGAATATTTTGCTCCTACGTCTGTTTATGTGTGAAAGAGAGAGAGCGAGAGATAGCGAGAGAGAGAGAGAGAGAGAGAGAGAGAGAGAGAGAGAGAGAGAGCTTTTCAATGTGTGTCTGCATTTGGCCTGGAGTTTTTAGGAAAACGCGTCATATAGAATGTTAATGTATTCAGGTTCACAGTGTAATTACATGACACTGAATTGCAGAAAGGATCTGAACACACTGTAAATAAGTCCATATGTGTGTATTATCTGTGCTTTGTCTTATGTACACTGTATAAATGTTTAATGCATACAATAACTGAGTGGATTGAAAATGTAAATCATTGTGATGCTCTAAATCAAATTAGGGCTTTGGGAAAACATGTCACAGAACACACATCTCTTTTATTCATATTTCAGAGAAACAACAGAGCAGCAATACAAACCCTGTCACTGTAGCTTTAATATCTTACTGTGCCACTCGAAATGTCCTTTTTAATGTCCACCAAGACCTTTGCTGAACGCTCACTATTCAGACAATCAGTCATTCTCATCACTCCACTAGAAATGTTGCCATTCAAAATGGAGACACGTTTTGATAAAAAAAAGAGGGAAAAAGCTGACTATGCACACTTCTATTTGGCTTCTGCCAATGACATTCTGCCCTTTTCATTCCATCAGATCACTGTATAGGAGGCAGGGTAGGAGGCGCTGTACCATGAAATACACAAACAGGACTAGGCATGTATGGAGGGGAACCACTAAAGGATGCTTGAGCACAGCATGGCCAACATTCATTCAATTTAAACTACATACGCATATGCATGCACACACGCACGCACGCACGCACGCACACACACACACACACACACACACACACACACACACACACATTACACACACACATATATATATATAAAACAACATGTGTATACACAGGCAGTCTGCTAGCTATGTCGTGTGTTTGTGTATATTTGTGCGTCTGTCTGTCTGTGTATGTGTGTGCATCTGTCTGTGTGTGTGTGTGTGTGTGTGTGTGTGTGTGTGTGTGCTTCTGTCTGAGGAGCACATTAGCATGCTGTAGTGTGTGTGTGTGTCTCCCCAGGCCTGCAGCAGAGTAAACACCAGCTGTGCGGAGAGACCGGCACCCAGGTGAGGAGAGCAGGTCAGTCCAGGCTGTCACCTCAGTTCTCCCTCAAGCTTTGGACACCAGGGCAGGAATATAATCAAGGCTGGAGCCGAGCTGGGATGCAGGGTAGAGCAGAGGACTCCAGCAAATGAGGACAACGAATGCCTGGTGATCCTCTCTCTACCCCTCCGTCCAACCCGCCCTCGCCCGCTGTGACTGCCGCTAGTAAAAACAGAAAAAAAGATGGCTTCATGGAAATGGAACATTAAAGGCACATGCTAAACAAATGTGTAAAAACAAATGTTTGTACCCTCATTTGTCCAGAGACCACGCTTCACAACACACATTTCTGCACCCCGGTGCATTCAACCAGTCTGGCTTCACTGTGCTGTTTTGTTTTTTTAAAGCCAGATACTGCTGCAGTTTTGCTCTCTTTGTACTTACAAACCATTACTTACAGGTCCCAAATGAGGCCACAGGATTAATAATTCATTGGCTCTTGCCTTCGACAAGCAACTGGTTAAAGCAATGGCACATCATACTCCAAAACAAACTGTGTAGCCCTGACTACAAACACAGCGCTTGTTACTGTATGTGGACAGGGGTTGAGAATTTTACTTCAATTTTTATGCTTGTTGCAACACTGACCGCATGGCAAAAAACCCTACCAGCTTAATTTAGCTGAATATCTGTTGTAAGACCAACAGGACTGGTATTGATGCTTAAATTCATACCTTAAAAGCTTTCCTCAGTCCAATCCCTTCCCAACATGCATTACATCCACATGCTGTACATTATGTGTTGAACCCTTTAAGTAATTGAATTACTGTAGGAACCTGATTGAGACTGTAGAAAGGACTGGCAGACTGTCCTCAATTATGCCGCCTTCAATAAATCAAATCAAATCTGATTTGTCAAATGTTATTTGTCACATACACATGGTTAGCAGATGTTAATGCGAGTGTAGCGAAATGCTTGTGCTTCTAGTTCCGACAATGCAGTAATAACCAACGAGTAATCTAACCTAACAATTCCACAACTACTACCTTATACACACAAGTGTAAAGGGATAAAGAATATGTACATAAAGATATATGAATGAGTGATGGTGCAGAACGGCATAGGCAAGATGCAATAGATGGTACAGAGTACAGTATATACATATGAGATGAGTAATGTAGGGTATATAAACATAAAGTGGCATAGTTTAAAGTGGCCAGTGATACATGTATTACATAAAGATGGCAAGATGCAGTAGATGATATAGAGTACAGTATATACATATACATATGAGATGAGTAATGTAGGGTATGTAAACATTATATTAAGTGGCATTGTTTCAAGTGGCTAGTGATACATTTTTTACATCAATTTACATCAATTTCCATTATTAAAGTGGCTGGAGTTGAGTCAGTATGTTGGCAGCAGCCCCTCAATGTTAGTGGCCTTGAGATAGAAGCTGTTTTTCAGTCTCTCGGTCCCTGCTTTGATGCACCTGTACTGACCTCACCTTCTGGATGATAGCGGGGTGAACAGGCAGTGGCTCGGGTGGTTGTTGTCCTTGATCTTTATGGCCTTCCTGTGACATCGGGTGGTGTAGGTGTCCTGGAGGGCAGGTAGTTTGCCCCCGGTGATGCGTTGTGCAGACCTCACTACCCTCTGGAGAGCCTTATGGTTGTGGGCGGAGCAGTTGCTGTACCAGGCGGTGATACGTGCATCTGTAGAAGTTTGTGAGTGCTTTTGGTGACAAGCTGAATTTCTTCAGCCTCCTGAGGTAGAAGAGGCACTGCTGCGCCTTCCGAGGGTCTCGAGCTAGATGACGAGTTTGGAGGGTACTATGGTGTTAAATGCTGAGCTGTAGTCGATGAACAGCATTCTCACATAGGTATTCCACTTGTCCAGATGGGCTAGGGCAGTGTGCAGTGTGGTTGCGATTGCGTCGTCTGTGGACCTATTGGTGCGGTAAGCAAATTGGAGTGGGTCTAGGGTGTCAGGAAGGGTGGAGGTGATATGGTCCTTGACTAGTCTCTCAAAGCACTTCATGATGACGGAAGTGAGTGCTACGGGGCGGTAGTCGTTTAGCTCAGTTACCATAGCTTTCTTGGGAACAGGAACAATGGTGGCCCTCTTGAAGCATGTGGGAACAGCAGACTGGGATAAGGATTGATTGAATATGTCCGTAAATAGTCTGTGAATACATGCAAATAAGTTTCAACATACAGTAAGGTACATAATTATTGGCACCCTTGATAAAGATGAGCAACAAATACGAGAAGCATCCAGCTGCAGATTATGCATGCTGACACCGCCTGGTCTGAATCGTAAAGCACATGTGCGCGCGTCTCAGATGGTGTCTTTGCCAACGTCAAACCCAAAGAGCTCTATTTTCATGTCATCTGACCATAGCACCACCTGGAGTTTGATAAACGCCACTGGCACTTCTATTGGAACCGTTGCTATGGTCAGATGACGCACACTAGTGGAAGTTTATGCAGAAAAGTACATCGTACCTCATACCTACAGAAAAATATGGTGGTGGATCTTTCATGTTATCTGGCTATTTTCTTCCACTGGTCCTGGGGCATTTGTTAAGCTCAACGAAGGGTCTCATGAACTCTACCAAGTACCAGGACATTTTAGCCAAAAACCTGTTTGCCACTGCCAGGACGCTGACACGGTTAATTGACCACAAAATCAACATTTTGCGATGGCCATCTCAGTCTCCGGACTTGAACCCCATTGAAATCCTGAGGTTTGAACTGAAGAGGGAAGTCCATAAGTACAGACGAAGGATATAAAGGATCTGGAAAGATTCTGTATGGAGGAATGGTGAAAGATCCCTCCCAATGTGTTCTCCAACTCATAAAACATTTAAAAAAAAGGTTCAGTGTCGTTATCCTCGCATGGCGAGGGTGCTTTCGTACTGGAAAATAGGGGTGACAATAGTTTTGACAAATCTTTTCTCTGAGCAATTCATTAGTATAAAATAATATAATTTCCCCCCAAAATTTAGCATTGTTCGGCATTTGCATTATTTATTTTATACAGTCTTATTTGCTTATCTTTAACAACGGTGGCAATAATTATGGACCTGACTGTATATTCCAATCTATTCATCACATGTGCTAGAAACAAACAAACCCTTTTTCTTACTACATTCATCATCATTGATTGTAGCCTCCTTTGTGATTTTAATGTGTTGTTTTGTGCCATTTTAAGCCCAGGGTAAAGCAAATATTCCCTTACATGTTTAATCCTTTGATCCAGGGGGGAGTTGTGGGTGGGAGATCAGCGGGATGCGGGGCAGCAGCAGGTAAGAGAGAGAGAGAGGGGAGCATCCTCTCACTTCATCCTCCATCCCTCCATACTTCTATTCCTCCTCCTCCCCCTCCCTTCCATGCACCTCTCCAGCATTCTGCATCACTCCTCCATCCCTCCATACTTCTATTCCTCCTCCTCCCCCTCCCTTCCATGCACCTCTCCAGCATTCTGCATCACTCCTCTAACCACTCCATCCCTTCCCCATCCTTCATCCATCCCTCCTTCCTCTTCCCCTCCATCCCCTCCATCCCTCCTCCCACTTCCCCTCCATCCCCTCCATCCCCCTCCTTCTTCCCCTCCATCCCCTCATCCCCTCCATCCCTCCTCCCCTCCATTCCTTCCACATCCTTCCTCCATCTCTCCTCTCTCTTCCTCTCATCCCCTCCATCCCTCCTCCCATTTCCCCTCCCACTTCCCCTCCATCCCCTCCATCCCCTCCATCCCATCCATCCCTCCTCCCTCTTCCCCTCCATCCCCTCCATCCCTCCTCCATCCCTCCTCCCTCTTCCGCTCCATCCCCTCCATCCCTCCTCCCTCTTCCCCTCCATCCCCTCCATCCCTCCTCCATCCCTCCTCCCCCTTTCCCTCCATCCCCTCCATCCCTCCTCCCTCTTCCCCTCCATCCCTCCTCCATCCCTCCTCCCTCTTCCCCTCCATCCCCTCCATCCCCTCCATCCCATCCATCCCTCCTCCCTCTTCCCCTCCATCCCCTCCATCCCTCCTCCATCCCTCCTCCCTCTTCCCCTCTATCCCCTCCATCCCTCCTCCCTCTTCCCCTCCATCCCCTCCATCCCTCCTCCATCCCTCCTCCCCCTTTCCCTCCATCCCCTCCATCCCTCCTCCCTCTTCCCCTCCATCCCTCCTCCATCCCTCCTCCCTCTTCCCCTCCATCCCCTCCATCCCTCCTCCCTCTTCCCCTCCATCCCTCCTCCATCCCTCCTCCCTCTTCCCCTCCAGCCCCTCCATCCCTCCTCCCTCTTCCCCTCCAGCCCCTCTATCCCTCCTCCATCCCTCCTCCGTCTTCCCCTCCATCCCCTCCATCCCTCCTCCCTCTTCCCCTCCAGCCCCTCCATCCCTCCTCCATCCCTACTCCCTCTTCCCCTCCATCCCTCCTCCATCCCTCCTCCCTCTTCCCTCCCACCCCTCCTCCATCACTCCTCCCTCTTCCCCTCCATCCCTCCTCCCTCTTCTCTCCCATCCCTCCTCAATCCCTCCTCCCTCTTCCCCTCCATCCCTCCTCCCTCTTCCCCTCCATCCCTCTTCCCCTCCAGCCCCTCCATCCCTCCTCCCTCTTCCCCTCCATCCCTCCTTCGTCCCTCGTCACCCATGCCAGGGCTGATGAGCAAGCCTTGATGCAGAGAGATCCACTGCAGAGAAATGGAAGAGAGGCACAGCTGGGGAACAGAATGGAAGACAACACCCCAGGGAGACGGAACACTGATGCTTAAAAATCCCAAACACCCCAAAGTGTACAAAACGCACAGTGTGGAACACAGGCAACTTCACAATAGCTCTAATTTCTGCCAGAATTACACAAAACCAATTTGAGCAATTGTGCTCTCACTTGTAACAACAGCTCAGACAGTGATCAATGAACAAGCTTGGGGGATTGTTTCATCGAGATAGATCTGAGTTTTTTTTGGATGCAACACATTATACAATGTGAAATTTGACTCTGTGTCAAAGCACTCAGGGATAAAGGATAGCAGAAGAAGATGAATTTGAGTGTACAGAGCATTGGCATTACTAGCCACAGACAACACTCTCTCATAGGATGACCTCAAAGGACTTAAGGGAAGGTTGTGACATGGACATTGTTTCTGTATGTACAGTAACTGAACTGAGCAGATGTAGATCTCACCAGTCCAGCGCACATGGCCGTGGATAGAGGGGTGAGAGTGGACATCACAGAGCACGTGGCAGGAATGCGTCAGTCCGATGTCCAGGGGGATCACAGTGTGCTTGTCATCCTACTCTTGGCCCATCAATTATCAGGGCATCTTCCATTACCTTTCCCCTCACCTTGATTTGATGTGTGTTTAATGGTGGCCAAGGCAGACAGAGTGATGTGTACAGAACCCTGCCGTTGACTACATTGCAAGGTTCATTGCACAAGTTAATCCGCCTGTCTCAAGGCCAGGCCAAGTCACAATTAATATTACAAGCAGGGGACAAATCATAGATAGGGAATCTAAATGGAAATATAATCACTTTTCTCCCAGGTAACCCGGCTTTTCCCGCCAAAACAGGTAGTGTCATTCAAAAGGATATAAAGAATATAAATAGGCCTAAATCCGGATTTGATTAGAGAGCTTTGATCTGCCTGAGGCCAAGCCCAAAAAAGCCCAAATGATTGTATTGTTATCCAATACATACACTACATGACCAAAAGTATGTGGACACCTGCTCGTCGAACATCTCATTCCAAAATCATGAGGATTAATATGGAGTTGGTCCCCCCTTTGCTGCTATAACAGCCTGGGAAGGCTTTCTACTAGATGTTGGAACATTACTGTGAGGACTTGCTTCCATTCAGCCACAAGAGCATTAGTGAGGTCGGGCACTGATGTTGGGCAATTAGGCCTGGCTCACAGTCAGCATTCCAATTCATACCAAGGGTATTCGATGGGGTTGAGGTCAGGGCTCTGTGCAGGCCAGTCAAGTTCTTCCAAACCGATCTCGACAAACCATTTCTGTATGGACGTCGCTTTGTACACAGGGGCATTGTCATGCTAAAACAGGAAAATCGCCCCAGACCATTATACTTCCTCCACCAAACTTTACAGTTGGCACTATGCATTGGGGCAGGTAGCGTTCTCCTGGCATCCACCTAACCCAGATTCGTCAGTCCGACTGCCAGATGGTGAAGCATGATTCATCACTCCGGAGAATGCATTTCCACTGCTCCAGAGTCCAATGGCGGCGAGCTTCACACCACTCCAGCTGATGCTTGGCATTGCACATGGTGATCTTAGGCTTGTGTGCGGTTGTTTGCCATGGAAACCTATTTATGTTTGGCCATGGAAACCTATAACCTAACAGCTATTGTGCTGACGTTGTTCCCAGAGGCAGTTTGGAAGTGAGTGTTGCATCCGAGGACAGATGATTTTTACATGCTATGCGCTTCCGCACTTGGCGGTCCCGTTCTGTGAGCTTGTGTGGCTGACCACTTTGTGGCTGAGCCGTTGTTGCTCCGAGACCTTTCCACTTCACAAAGATGAACGGAGCAAAGTACAGAAAGATCCTTGATGAAAACCTGTTCCAGAGCGCTCAGGACCTAAGACTGGGGCGAAGGATCACCTTCCAACAGGACCATGACCCTAAAAACACAGCCAAGACAATGCAGGAGCGGTTTCGGGACAAGTCTCCGAATGTCCTTGAGTGGCCCAGCCAGAGCACTGACTTGAATCCGATCTAACATCTCTGGAGAGACCTGAAAATAGCTGTGCAGCAACGCTCCCCAACCAACCTGACAGAGCTTTAGAGGATCTGCAGAGAAGAATGGGAGAAACTCTACAAATACAGGTGTGCCAAGCTGGTAGGGTCATACCCAAGACTCGAGACTGTAATCCCTGCCAATGGTGCTTTAACAAAGTACTGAGTAAAGGTTCTGAATACTTATGTAAATGCAATATTTCAGTTTTTTATATTTAATACATTTTCAAAAATGTCTAAAAAGCGTTTTTTTTCTTCGTCATTATGGGTTATTGTGTGTAGATTGATAAGGGGGGAAACAATTTAATTGATTTTAGAATAAGTCTCTAAAGTAATAAAATGTGGAAAAGGTCAAGGGGTCTGAACACTTTCCGAATAGGCTACTGCACATTACACATGACAGAAAAACATAAAAGCCCATAGATGTAGCTAGTTAAATGCTCTCTTGGGAAAATACATTTAGAAAACTCCAGTAGGCAAATCTTTTTGAGTGTGAACTGGATTGTACTGTACTGTATGATATGGACTGGAATGACAAAACCTCATTCAAACCATGATAATTCTGGTGCAGCACATGCAACCTACAAAGTTAAAAGTATAGGCTAGAGAATTTGAATTGAATTTTAAAATACTGTATAACAGGGCCCATTTTTATAATTAGCAGGCTCACGCATATATACCTTTCATAATATTTCCCCTAATGCTATGAGCACTCTCTCTATTGTTGCTTCATCCTGTCCTGGCTTTCAACAGTTAAATGAAATGCGTTTTGTTGACCTTATCTTCCTACTTCTGACATACTTGAATAAAATATGATGAAAGTAAGATGCAGAGACGACTTTCACTTCTCTTCAAGAAGATTGATTGGTTGTGGGTCTGAATAAATAACTGCTATTCGCTCTTCTTTGGCTGCTGTATTTAACATTCGGCAAACAAGAGCTTGCGTCCCTCTTCGAATAGTCTATTGGTATAAGACATTAAACCAAAATAAATGTGCAGAATGCTATTCTAGTTGTAGCGTTTCCTGCATGGGACTCTAAGGAGCTAAGGAGCGTCTTTTAAAGGAGAGAGGCCTGCGGAGACCAGGTGCGTGCGTATTGCGCAAGAGACAGAGGCTGTACATTAGAAGCTCATTATGCATAACCCATCATTCATTAGCTAAATACAAGGCTAATACTGCATTGAATTTATTACCTGAAATAGGTAGGCTAGGACATCTAAATTATACATAAATAAATATTGAACAGGATTGTCTATTTTGGATGCAATTTGAATGGAATTGCTGGAGTGAAAGACTCAAATCAAGTCAAATCAAATTCTATTGGTCACATACTGTACACATGGTTAGCATATGTTAATGTGAGTGTAGCGAAATGCTTGTGCTTCTAGTTTCTGACAGTGCAGTAATATCTAACAAGTAATCTAACAATTCCCCAACAACTCCTAATACACACAAACCTGAAGGGGTGAATGAGAATATGTACATATAAGTATATGGATGAGCGATGGCCCAAGCGGCATAGGCAAGGTGCAATAGACGATATAAAATACAGTATATACATGTGATATGAGTAATGTAAGATATGTAAACATTATTAAAGTGGCATTATTTTTAAAGTGACTAGTGATCCATTTATTGAGGTGGCCAGTGATTGGGTCTCAATGTAGGCAGCAGCCTCTCTGAGTTAGTGAGGGCTGTTTAGCAGTCTGATGGCCTTGAGATAGAACCTGTTTTTCAGTCTCTTGGTCCCAGCTTTGATGCACCTGTACTGACTTCGCCTTCTGGATCGTAGCGGTGTGAACAGGCAGTGGCTCGGGTGGTTGATGTCCTTGATGATCTTTTAGGCCTTCCTGTGACATCGGGTGCTGTAGGTGTCATGGAGGGCTGACACCCCGGTGATGTGTTGTGCAGACCGCCACACCCTCTGGAGACCCTTGTGGTTGAGGGCGGTGCAGTTGCCGTACCAGACTGTGACACAGCCTGACAGGATGCTCTCGATTGTGCATCTGTAAAAGTTGGTGGGGGTTTTGGGTGACAAGCCACATTTCTTCAGGCTCCTGAAGTTGAAGAGGTGCTGTTGCGCCTTCTTCACCACACTGTCTGTGCGGGTGGACCATTCCAGTTTGTCTGTGATGTGTACGCCAAGGAACTTAAAACTTCCCACCTTCTCCACTGCTGTCCCTTCGATTTGGATGGGGGGTGCTCCCTCTGCTGTTTCCTGAAGTCCACGATCATCTCCTTTGTTTTGGTGACTTTGAGTGAGAGGTTGTTTTCCTGACACCACACTCCGAGTGCCCTCACCTCCTCCCTGTAGGCTGCTGCACTCGATGTCACAGGAAGGCCTGAAAGATCATCAAGGACATCAACCACCCGAGCCACTGCCTTTTCAAACCGCTACCATCCAGAAGTCGAGGTCAGTACAGGTGCATCAAAGCTGGGACCGAGAGACTAAAAAACGGTTTCTATCTCAAGGCCATGAGACTGCTAAACAGCAATCACTAACTCAGAGAAGCTGATGCCTACATTGAGACCCAGTCACTGGCCACTTCAATAAATGGATCACTAGTCACTTTATACAATGCACTCTAAATAATGCCACTTTAATAATGTTTACATAACTTACATTGCTCATATCACATGTATTGGGTATTTTATACCATCGATTGCACCTTGCCTATGCCGCTCGGCCATCGCTCATCCATATACTTATATGTACCTATTCTCATTCACCCCTTCAGAATTGTGTGTATTAGGAGTTGTTGGGGAATTGTTAGATTACTTGTTAGATATTACTGTTAGATATTACTGCACTGTTAGAAACTAGAAGCACAAGAATTTCTCTACACTCGCATTAACATCTGCTAACCATGTGTATGTGACAAATATAATTTGATTTAATTTGAACCTTTGGATTTCAACCCCAAATGGTTCTACCTGGGAGATCAATAATATAGCCTCATCCTGCCCGTCTTCAGAAGGTGCTGATTGCCAGGGTTCTGGCTGCAGGCTAGTTCATAGGCACTCACAGATACTTATTGTCAAATGTACACTCATAACAGTTATAAATGATGGTTATAAAGGAAGCCCCAGATGTATAAAACCACTACAAGACCATTAGGATCCAGTTCAGCTTGGCTTCACCCTCTCTTCACCCGCTCCTTGGTTTCTGGCTGGGAGGGGGAAGCCAATTCCTCTGGGTTGAGATGACTCCCTACGACACACTCAGCGCCCTCTCCCAATGGGGAGTAGCACTTCTCTCACTTTCCAACATGCACTCTGGTTTTATGATGATCTCACCTCAAACATATTTCCCTGAACAAGATATCTCTCTGTGTCTCCAACGTCAGTGGTGAACAACCACTACGATACATGTTTATTCCACTAGTATTATCCATGCTTAACATAATGCTAATATTACACATAAGAATACAGTATTTGTGATTTGTTATAGGGGGCATTTTAAGTAAAGTGTTGCTACAATGACATATGACAAATAGTATGATGGGAGTACAAATCGCCTGAGAGCTGAGAGGCTTCACTATATGGGTGAATCACTGATGGAAGAAACGCTTCTAGCTGTTGCTTTGTAATTGTCTCCGCCATATTTACATGTTCAAAAATGGAAACCTTTAGTGAGGCACTGGCTAGAATCTCTCCCATGACTCAGAATGCCATTACATATTCATGGCTTTCAACGTGGAAAATGCCATTTGAGTTCGAGGTTCCAGGGAGAGGTGAGCGAAGGCATGGGTCAACAGAGGTGGCAGGGTTGATGAATACAAACATTTAGGCGATTATGTTTCTGATTGGAATTATGCTTGGCGGGCAGATTTATTCAAAGCAATGAGAACGATTTGATTCTTATCCCTCCTGTCATCTCTTAAGGAGTTCTGACATGCAGTGTATGCTGCAAGCTTCCACTGGGATGTGATGGCATTCAGTTTTCTACTGTGGAAGGTGAATTGATCCACAATGTGACACCCAGTGTAGAATCTGTCAATAGGAG
This sequence comes from Oncorhynchus clarkii lewisi, assembly GCF_045791955.1. Lineage (NCBI taxonomy): Eukaryota > Metazoa > Chordata > Actinopteri > Salmoniformes > Salmonidae > Oncorhynchus > Oncorhynchus clarkii. The sequence continues at coordinate 62,791,834 of NC_092152.1, forward strand.
GTCAGGGGCTCTCTGCTGTGAGCATACAGAGTATCTACTAAGCATCCAGTGCAGAGAAGCAGGGATTAAACATTTATATATCAGGATGTTGACAACATCTCACAGCTTTAAATGACCTTAAGTATTTAGAATATAGAAGCTATAGAAGATAAGACTCAAAGTGAAACAGGCAATGCGTGAGGTTATGTAATAGCAACATAATATTCCGATTGAATATGGAAATTGTATGTCATATTTGAGACATTTCTTATTTTCAGAAATTAAAGACTGCAGCAGTTTGAGCCCTGACATACTGCGACGCAATGGCGGTCTTCTTTAAACGCAGCCCAAAACTGCGTCTTTTTGAAGGCTCGCACAGCAACACACACAAGAAACACTTCTGAGAGGATAATTTATGTCCTTAACGTAGTACTTTGATATCTAGCTTATTTGACGTGCTCTGTTTAAAGAATGAGCTTCATCTTTTACCTTTTGACCCGTTCCTCTTTCAGGACCGGATGCAACCGCCAGAGTTCTCTGACACAAGGCAATGAAAGGTTCTCTGAGGATCCCTTGAGGGTGTTAAGCTAAAGCCCAGTAATCAAACTGACCTACAGTACACCAGTGTGTGATTGCTCGTTCGTCCAAGACCACAGTCAAGTCAAAGGCATAGTTACAATCCACACACAATAAACATCAAACATAACCTCAAAAAATGAAGGCAATATATTTTTATTTATGGCAGATAAAAGAAAAAAACACAAACTATCCACTAGCTGTTTTCAAAGTCCACCTTTAAGGCTCTAATTGATCCTGGTCTCAACCACAACAACCCCTATTTTTTCACCATGGCAACCTTTTCTCAGCTCACAGCTAGACAATAAAGCTAAAGTTAAGGACATGCACAATATTAGCTTCAGTTGATTCCATGGGTCCAGAGCCAAAAGTCAACTTATCATGACAACAACAAAGTGAACAAATAGACAAACTCACGAATAAATGCAAACAGGTTTAAATATGCACATAAATCAGTCTGTCCATGGTTTTCTGATGACAACTTGTGCAAAGTTTACACAGTTGAAGCCTTGTACAGCGGGGGGCTGCCCACTCCAGCGGAATTGGAGTGGGCAGCCCCCCGCTACCCCCCTGCTAGCCCTGGAGAAGACACCAACACCACCTCAGACCTCCATTTACAATCAAAATACAGTTTAGCCGCCACAGTTCCACTCCCCTTCCTTTGTGGTTTGCCACTAAAGGAGCTTCTATATTCTGACTGCAGTACACTGCTGTGTCAAAGCGTACAGCGTGTCTGGTAGAATGACAGGCCTGTTTATATGCAGAACTCTACATAACCATCCGTCACCTGGGGAGCAGCAGGGCCTCCCAGCCTGAATGATAAAGTTCACATTGGCTAAAGTAGACTGAGATGAACAAACGGGTCTATATCAAAATGAATCTCAACAGGCCATGATTTGTTACACATGCTCATGTAAACATTACAGTTCCAGTCACTTAGGGTGATCAGTGGTATTTCCAGCCAGTCAGACATGGGCCTACACCTACCCACCATACATCAATATTAGACAGCCAAACCAGCAAACAAGTCTTCAACAAGGCATGATTTGTTGCACATGCTCATCAGCAGTTGTTGAATTTCAAACCATATGTAATTGCTTTGATCCTACTGTTATAGTTGAGCCTATAATTGTTTGCAATGAATCTTCCCTTTCAAGTGCTTTTTGATGATCTCATCAGCAATGCAGAATTTATTTTATCTGAGAGTTCTCCTCAATCTAAGTAGATGTATGATAGTGGATAACTGACAGGTTGTACCTTCATCTCAGATAATGTAATGCAACATGTGTGAACAGGAGAGTCAGGTAATGACTAACACAGCGTAAAGTATCCCCTGTTTGAAATACATCATTCTGTGCATTACAAAAACAGTGCCTGGTCGCTCTCTCTCCTGTTGGCAGGGAGCCTAGTAACCACTTTCTCAAGTAATGCTGTTAGTTCCCATTTTCACTGGCATGACAGTCCTTATGTTCTCCAGCACTGGATACAGAGACCTGTGTCCTTCATGGTTGTCAGCCCTCCCTCACACATTGATCTGGTCTGTTTTAAGTGCATTAGACCTCTGTGGTTTAAAGGCACCATCCTCACGTCTGATCCCCTTAGTGCTGCTTTGACTGTCTGATGTGTCTGTTGTAGTGTAGGTTGGCTGTACTCTACTGCAGCTAGGCCTGGATACCAGAGATCACCTTAAGGGTCTGAAACTGTGATGCTTACGTTACATTTACATGTTAGTAGACGCTCTTATCCAGAGCGACTTACAGGAGCAATTAAGGCAAGTGCCTTGCTCAAGGGCACATCGGCAGATTTTTCACCTATCAGGCTCTGGGATTCGAACCTTTTGGCTACTGGCCCAACACTCTCAGCCGATATTTACATTACTCTAAGATTATCCTTAGAATACGTTGAATTCATAGAATATAGTAGTTGCTGTCATAATATTTTCTTTCCCTTTTCTTAAAGATGACTGACCTAATGAGATCATTTAGGTTGTTTGCCCTGTGAGAAGGCTTTGATACAGAGCAAATTATTTTAATTTGACTAAGGCCATCCTGGAGGACAGCCATCCCCTTGCCTGGCTGATCGGTGAAGTGCTCTTTAATTGGTTTAAACTTTGCTATGGCTACCTTGGGATCCACACGCTTAATTTCAGCAAAAGGTCAATATCAATAAATCCATTGCTGAGAGAGGGAGAGATGGAGAGAGGAGAGAAGCAGTCTCTGCAGTCTCTTCCCTTTACCTGACCACCACGAGGGTAGAGAGCTACAGAGCTGACCCTGGCCACCGCCACACACCAACAGGGGTCTGGGAAGAAGATTAGAATTTCAAGCTCTGTCGGTCCACCCTCTTGTCAGCTGCTTATTGCCTATAACCTCGGCAAGATGAGGTCAGATTTTCATATTATAGCAAACCAACTCCTTTGGCACAATTGGTAGCAATATATTCAACAGGGGCACAATGAAATGGACAGAGAGGCAATGGGAGAGAGGCGAATAGGATGTGGACAGGGGGAGGTAAATATATGGGACAGGTGGTCAGTTTAAAGGTGCAAAGCAAAAGAGACTATACAAAAGATTGTTTGCACTATGGAATAGGTGAGGATGGACAGAGAGTGATATGAAATGCATTCTACTTTGGAAGGCCTTTCTTGTGGCATCAGACCCCCTTTTATGTTGGGGCATTAGGCTAGCCCAGCCCTGGAGGAAGCTCGCAGCGGGGATCCAAGGCCAGAGGAGGGTGGGAGGAGAGAGCCTGCAGCACTCCAGGCCCCCAGGGAGAGTTCCATGGCTCCATGCTCCCCCCTCAGGATTTAATTCACCCAAACGGAGAGATGAACAGCCTCACTGATTACATGATTACATTTCTGCAGCTCATCACTCTCTAAAACCCAAGAGGGACACACACCAACACACCAACACACAAATACAAACACACACACGACTCAAATAATCAACAATCCACCCTTACAAAAGACACATGAAAAAAAACGTGAAAAGAACACGTGAAAAAACACATTTATAAAAATTCACTAGTCAGAGACGTGTGACATATCACATTAATGTTTCACATGTGAACAAATCACGTGGGAAACACAGCCACATGGTTTCTCAAACATTTTCACATGTGATATTATAGAATTCACGTGCTTTTATAACGGATGGGATTAGAACCCAGGTCGCACACGGGAGAAGCCAACATCTATATCAAGAGGACCAAAACAAATTCTTTATCCGCAGGAAAGGGTACCTTGTCATGTGAGCAACCATTGACCAACTCATTTCTGCTGCACCTTCACTTGTGTATTTTCACATTTTAATGTCAACTAGGGCTGTCAAACGATAAAAAAATGCAATTGAGTTTATCGTAGGAATTTCATCTGTATTTTTCGTAGCTGTCTATTTACCACCACAAACCAATGCTGGCACGAAGACTGCACTCAATGAGCTGTATAGGGCCATACGCAAATGAGAAAATGCTCATCCAGAGTCAGGGCTTTTAGTGGCCGTGGATTTTAATGCAGGACAACTGAAATCTGTTTGACCTAATTTTTACCAACATGTCACCTGTGCAACGAGAGAAAAAATAGAGCACTCTAGAGCACCATTTAGCCACACACAGAGATGCATACAGGACTCACCCTCGCCCTCCATTTGGCAAATCTGACCATAACTCTATCCTCCTGATTCCTGCTTACAAGCAAAAACTCAAACAGGAAGTACCAGTGACACGCTCAATACGGAAGTGATCCGATGAAGCGGATGCTAAACTAAAGGACTGTTTCTCTATCACAGACTGGAATATGTTCCGAGATTCATCTGATGGCATTGAGAAGTTTACCATATTAGTGCATCTACGACGTTGTCACCACAGTGACCGCATGTACATATCCAGAACAGAAGCCATGGATTACAGGCAGTATCCATTTTGAGCTAAAGGCTAGAGCTGCCGCTTTCAAGGAGCGGGACACTAATCGGACGCTTATAAGAAATCCTGCTAAGCCCTCCAACGAACCATCAAACAGGCAAAGCGTCAATATAGGATCAAGATCGAATCTTACTATACTGGCTCTGACGCTCGTCGGATTGGGCAGGGCTTGCAAACTATCATGGATTACAAAGGGAAACTCAGACGAGAGCTGCCCAGTGATGCCAGCCTACCAGACAAGCTAAATGCCTTGTAAGCTCGCTTCGAGGCAAGCAACACTGAACCATGCGTGAGAGCACAAGCTGTTCTGGGCGACTGTACGATCATGCTCTCCAAAGCTGATGTGAGTAAGACCTTTAACCAGGTTAACATTCACAAGGTCGCAGGGTCAGATGGATAACCAGGATGCGCACTCAAAGCAGGGTCAGACGGATTACCAGGATGCGTACTCAGAGCATGTACTGACCAGCTGGAAAGTGTCTTTACTGACATTTTCCTCTCCCTGACCCATGTTTCAAGCAAATTACCATAGTCCCTGTGCCCAAGGACACCATGGTAAACTGTCTAAATGACTACTGCACTGTAGCACTCACATCTGTAGCCATGAACTGCTTTGAAAAGCTGGTCATGGATCACATCAACAACATTATCCCAGAAACCCTGGACCCAATCTAATTTGCACTCAATCTCTACTGCACTCCACACTATCCTTTTTCACCTGGACAAAAGAAACACCTAGGTGAGAATGCTGTTCATTGACTACAGCTCAGCATTCAACACCACAGTGCCCTCCAAGCTCATCACTAAACTAAGGTGCCTGGGACTGAACACCTCCCTCTGCAACTGGATCCTAGAATTCCTGATGGGCTGCCCCCAGGTGGTGAGGGTAGGCAACAACACATCCGCCACGCAGGCCTTCAACACGGTCCCCTCAGGGGTGCATGCTTAGTTCCTTTTTGTACTCCCTGTTCACCCACGACTGCGTGGCTGCATTGGGGCATGTCATAACATTTAAGGTCAGGGTGAGAAGACATGTTTTTCTTCTGACATGTGAAAGGCTGTTAACATGCAAACTCTAATTTAATACATGTGAAAATATGGTTTCACATGTGAAATTTAAGCTCAACATGTGAAAAGAGCTATTTCACATGTGAAACTGCAAATTTGACCTTTATTTTTTGCAAGGGCCTTTTCCCCAGCCGCTACTATCATCAGTCATGATATTGTGCCAACTGTCAATCATCTCTGAACGTCTAAAGCCTCTCATTTGTCATGTGTGACTTCGATTGTCCAGCTACGACTATTCGCAATTAGCCAAGCTTATTCACTAGGGTCTTTTCTCTCTCTCTCTCTCTCTCTATCAGCTGAATGGGGAACACAGTGGTGGACATGGCTTCTGTAGAGCAGTGTGTACCGCTGCACAATGGAGCAGTAATTGGGTGATTATTCTGTCTGGTCACCATGCATCACTGCCCATATGACCTCACAGAAAACCATCATCAGCCAAGGGAAATGGGCTTCTCCTGCAATCAGCCAGGGCTGCAAACAGACTTCCCCAGCAACTCGCTAACAGCAGTATTAACTCATGACATGGTTTGGAGAGGAGGGAGGCTGCCATTAGCGATAGAGGATAGTTGTGGATACTGGACCGCATTCCCGCTACACACGGACACTTGTGCGCATTCAGAGGTAAATACATCTCTTTCTCTTTATTCTATTCTGTTTTTCCACCGTAAGTCCACTTCGCTATGCCTGCCCACACACAGCACTCAATGGGGCATCACTTACCATTACAGCTTCAAATCAATCAAGCATGTTTACCAGGTTGCCTAGAGGGTATACGTGGATGGAGAAATAAGAAAGGGCGAACAACAATATGACCAGGGAACAAATTGAAAAGGTTTTGTGTTCCATCAAGTGAAACCATCACAGCGTCACTAATTCCCTTATTGAGGGGAGAGCCAATAAGCACGATTAACAGACCACCTGCAGAGGCAGAACACTACTCTGCGTATCGTGTCCAACCCTACTGCATACTGGGGCCAATCTACATCAGCTGCCTTCACATTACTGAGACACACAGCACTATAACCACACATAGCAGCTTTAGCTCTGTGGATAGCTGGCAGCACAATACTATGGCTTCAATGACGTAACATTTCAAAAGAATCTACAAAACATCATTTTATCACTACATTTCTCGTCACAAACAAGCCATATCTATTCTGATATGTAGTCTATAGGGCAAGCTCCTGTATGTTTTATATTAATAAAAACACGTAGCATTGAATGTATAGACCAACGTATAGACCTCAATGTTTGCTGCGACAAGTACAGTAAATGCATATACAGTATCATGAAATCAATGCCTCACAGTCGATTCCAGAGACAGGTACGCATGCTATATGTTCCCCATCTGACTGCTTTCAGGCCTAAAAGCCATCTCTACCTGTTCATCCATGTTGATGACCTGAGGGGTAATGACCTCATCACCACATACTGTATGATTTCACACGTCTCAAAGAACCCTGCTTGATCGGCTCTCCATGATGGCATGAAGGACACTAATGGAGGGTGACTGTATTGTTGTAATGGCTCTGGTAAATCAGTCATCCCTGCTCCTCCTCTCCCATCAAAGGGAGAGGAACACTGCCACTACCTCGCTCTCCAACAAGGTGGATGAAAAGTGGAGCACACTCAAGAGAGATGGATATTCAGCCAATCTCAAATCTACAAATCTCAAATCTACACGTTCTCCTCGTCGAGGACGAAGGGTCATCTGTGCTGGCCAGCACCAGTGGGACGGTGCCAGGGATGACAACTCGTCGTCACATGTCCCGCATCACTCCGTGACAGTCTGAGACGGCCGTCCCAATCAACTCAGGCCTGGGCGGCTAGCTGCCTAACAGCATTGCATGTCCGTTTAGGTTAGGAGGTGCTGGCACTCATCCCCAGGGAAGGCTCTGTCATAGGCAGATCTGCCAGAGGAGAAGAAGGTTACCTGGGAAGGAGCTCCTGTGGAGTGGGTGTTGGGGGGAAGTTGAGTGGGTCTCCAAAAGGGTTAACCTCTCTGCGAGTAAGGCTCGTTTCCTGAATTTCTGCCTGTCTGACGTGCCCAAAGTAAACTGCCTGTTAATCAGGCCCAGAAACTAGGATATGTATTGGTAGAATTGGATAGAAAACACTCTGAAGTTTCTAAAACTGTTAAAATAATGTCTGTGAGTATAACTGAACTGATATAGCAGGCGAAAACCCAAGGAAAATTGATCCGGAAAAACATTTTTTGGAGCTCCGAATGACTTCCAATGTAATGCTATTAAAATATCTAATTTCCACCTCCCAGATTGCAGTTCCTATGGCTTACAGTAGATGTCAACAGTCTTTATACAAGATTTTAGTCTTGTTTTTGTGAAAAATAAAGAAGTCTTTCCATATTGAGCGGCAGGGAAAAAGTATTATTTTTGCGCGTGTGAACATAGGCGCGCTCTTCGTTCTTTTCCTTTGCTATTGAACATAGTAATCTCCGTCTGAAATATAATAGTTAATTTAGATATTAAACAACCTGAGGATTAATAAAAACATTGTTTGACTCATTTGGATGAACTTAGCTGGTAACCTTTTGGAATCAAATCAAATCAAATCAAATCAAATCAAATGTATTTATATAGCCCTTCGTACATCAGCTGATATCTCAAAGTGCTGTACAGAAACCCAGCCTAAAACCCCAAACAGCAAGCAATGCAGGTGTAGAAGCACCTTTGTATGCATATTGAAGGACTGGATTATTGAATTCAATGGCACCAACTAAACAGCGTATTTGGGATATAAAGAAGGACTTCATCGAAAAATGACCATTCATTGTTTAGCTGGGACCCTTGGGATTGAAAACAGAGAAAGATCTTCAAAAGTAAGTGATTTATTTTATTGCTATTTGTTATTTCGTGACGTCTGTGCTGGTTTTGAAAATATGCTAATGTGAGGCGCTGTCTTCAGGCAATCAAATACTAAGCTTTCGCCGTAGAGCCTTTTTGAAATCTGACAACGCAGTTTGATTACCAAGATTCTATGCTAAAAAAATAATGTATGACACTTGTATTTTCATGAATGTTTAATATTCCGATTTTGTATTTTGAATTTGGCGCACTCCGATTTCACCGGATGTTGTCGAATTTGATCCCGCTAGCGGGATCTCCTCACTAAGAGGTATTAAGTCATTCTGGCTATTCTGGTGTGCCGCTTCGCAAAAACCTCTCTAGGCCCAAAATACAGCAATGTCTGGAATAGTGAAATTGACAATATTTTTTGCTGTTGAAACAAAATAGCTGAGAAATTCGGGTGGGGTCTCCATCTTTCACCCTAAATACAGAGCTGCATTTCAAATCTGCCTGGGAGTTGTCTAGACAGTAGGGGTGATGGGTCCGAAAATGCTTTGATAAAAACAGAGAGTTGACCAGTGAGGCGTGTGATGCAAATTAAATTCCTCTAAAAAGAGAATCTGATTGAAGTCAGAGAGGAACTGGCCAAGCTGAACACAGTCAGACCTCACAAGCTCATCATCTCTGCCTCGGGCTCCTTGGCTTGCAACAAGATCCCCCCCACCCCCTGTCCTACCCGCACCGCAGACCCACAGATGTGGCAGCAGCCTCATTTAAATACCTCGCTCAAAGGATTGCGCCGTGGGCCATGTCTCTCCAGCCACCAACTGTAATGACGCGTGGCAGGCAACTTTCAGTCCTCCGAGACAGACTATTGTCTCCTGTTCCTGTTTCACTTCGGCTTCAGAGTGATACACAGACATGTCTGAACCTCCATATAGTCGGTTTGGCCTTTCTCATTAGAGACATGTTGACACAACTCTCTGAGACAGGGGAGTCTGGGGCATTATTAGGAGCAGATGAGGCCCACAGAGTAGTGTGATGGCTGCTCTGTCTGTCCATGGCTCTGCTAAATCACAGTCATAGGCTCAGGATCAGGAGTGCTAACTGTAGCTTCTGCTGCCAGCCAGATGGAGGTAGGGAGGGAGGGATGGAGAGGGAGGCCCTGCGCCCAATGTGACAGATAATGCCCGTCTGCAGCCCCTGAGGTACATTAGCAATGCTTATTTAAACAGCCTGGCTGAATGTTGCTCTTTAAATGGAATGAAATAGTCCCATCAAGGAGCCCCACACTCCACTCCCCCCAGTTATGGCTTTCCCACTGCTCAAAAGGCCTCCCGTTGCCTTGCTAGCAGAGTTGATTAACTGTAAGTGGAGCTGACTTGGCGGAGAAGACAGCGGCGGATAATATGATAGTGTTGGAGGTTGGATGGAAGGATTGTGGGAGAAAACAAAATATGGGGGATCTACATAACCTTTCATTTCAACTCTTTTAACCAAAATGTGCCTTTGGAAAGGCAATACTCCGTCTAGCCTGCTTAATATTCCCCTCCCACCTTGATCCACATTGAACTATATATACTTCCTTGGAGAGGAACAGGTCATAATGGCCCTGCAGTAAGGAACAGGTTATAATGGCCCTGCAGTAAGGCACAGGTTATAATGGCCCTGTAGTAAGGAACATATTATAATGGCCCTGTAGTAAGGCACAGGTTATAATGACCCTTTAGTAAGGCACAGGTTAGAATGGCCCTGTAGTAAGGAACAGGTTATAATGGCCCTGCAGTAAGGAACAGGTTAGAATGTCCCTGCAGTAAGGAACAGGTTATAATGGCCCTGTAGTAAGGAACAGGTTATAATGGCCCTGCAGTAAGGCACAGGCTATAATGGCCCTGTAATAAGGAACAGGTTATAATGGCCCTGTAGTAAGGCACAGGTTATAATGGCCCTGTAGTAAGGCAGAGGTTATAATGACCCCGTAGTAAGGAACAGGTTATAATGGCCCTGTAGTAAGGAACAGGTTATAATGGCCCTGCAGTAAGGAACAGGTTAGAATGTCCCTGCAGTAAGTAACATGTTATAATGGCCCTGCAGTAAGGAACATGTTATAATGGCCCTGTAGTAAGGAATAGGTTATAATGGCCCTGTAGTAAGGAACAGGTTATAATGGCCCTGTAGTAAGGCACAGGTTATAATGGCCCTGCAGTAAGGCACAGGCTATAATATCCCTGTAGTAAGGAACAGGTTATAATGGCCCTGTAATAAGGAACAGGTTATAATGGCCCTGTAGTAAGGAACAGGTTATAATGGCCCTGCAGTAAGGAACAGGTTAGAATGTCCCTGCAGTAAGTAACAGGTTATAATGACACATTAGTAAGGAACAGGTTATAATGGCCCTGTAGTAAGGAATAGGTTATAATGGCCCTGTAGTAAGGAACAGGTTATAATGGCCCTGTAGTAAGGAACAGGTTATAATGGCCCTGCAGTAAGGCACAGGCTATAATGGCACTGTAGTAAGGAACAGGTTATAATGGCCCTGTAGTAAGGCACAGGTTATAATGGCCCTGCAGTAAGGAACAGGTTAGAATGTCCCTGCAGTAAGAAACAGGTTATAATGACCCTGTAGTAAGGTACAGGTTAGAATGGCCCTGTAGTAAGGAACAGGTTATAATGTCCCTTTTCTATTGTGTTATTGACTGTACGCTTGCTTATTCCATGCGTAACTCTGTGTTGTTGTATGTGTCGAACTGCTTTGCTTTATCTTGGCCAGGTCGCAGTTGTAAATGAGAACTTGTTCTCAACTAGCTTACCTGGTTAAATAAAGGTGAAATATATATATGTTTTTAAAGTAGTAAGGAACAGGTTATAATGGCCCAGTAGTAAGGAACAGGTTATAATGGCACTGCAGTAAGTAACATGTTATAATGGCCCTGTAGTAAGGAACAGGTTATAATGGACCTGCAGTAAGGAACAGGTTATAATGGCCTTGCAGTAAGGAACAGCTTATAATGGCCCTGCAGTAAGGAACAGATAATGGACCTGCGGTAAGGAACAGGTTATAATGGCCCTGCAGTAAGGAACAGGTTATAATGGCCCTGTGGTAAGGAACAGGTTATAATGTTCCTGCAGTAAGGAACAGATAATGGACCTGCGGTAAGGAACAGGTTATAATGGCCCTGCAGTAAGGAACAGATAATGGACCCGCGGTAAGGAACAGGTTATAATGGCCCTGTGGTAATGAACAGGTTATAATGGCCCTGCAGTAAGGAACAGATAATTGACATGCAGTAAGGAACAGGTTAGAATGGCCCTGTAGTAAGGAACAGGTTATAATGGCCCTGCAGTAAGTAACAGGTTATAATGGCCCTGTACTAAGGAACAGGTTATAATGGCCCTGTAGTAAGGAACAGGTTATAATGGCCATGTAGTAAGGAACAGGTTATAATGGCCCTGTAGTAAGGAACAGGTTATAATGGCCCTGTAGTAAGGAACAGGTTATAATGGCCCTGTAGTAAGGAACAGGTTATAATGTCCCTGTAGTAAGGAACAGGTTATAATGGCCCTGTAGTAAGGAACAGGTTATAATGGCCCTGTAGTAAGGAACAGGTTATAATGGCCCTGTAGTAAGGAACAGGTTATAATGGCCCTGTAGTAAGGAACAGGTTATAATGGCCCTGTAGTAAGGAAAAGGTTATAATGTCCCTGTAGTAAGGAACATGTTATAATAGTCCTGCAGTAAGTAACAGGTTATAATGGCCCTGTAGTAAGGAACAGGTTATAATGGCCCTTCAGTAAGGAACAGGGTATAATGGCCCTGTAGTAAGGAACAGGTTATAATGGCCCTGTAGTAAGGAACAGGTTATAATGGCCCTGCAGTAAGGAACAGGTTAGAATGACCCTGCAGTAAGGCACAGGTTATAATGGGCCTGCAGTAAGGAACAGGTTATAATGGCCCTGCAATAAGGAACAGGTTATAATGGCCCTGCAGTAAGGAATAGGTTATAATGGCCTTGCAGTAAGGAACAGGTTATTATGGCTCAGCAGTAAGTAACAGGTTATAATGGCCCTGTAGTAAGGAACAGGTTATAATGGCCCTGCAGTAAGGTACAGGTTAGAATGGCCCTGTAGTAAGGAACAGGTTATAATGGCCCTGCAATAAGGAACAGGTTATAATGGCCCTGCAGTAAGGAACAGGTTATAATGGCCCTGCAGTAAGGAACAGGTTATTATGGCTCAGCAGTAAGTAACAGGTTATAATGGCCCTGTAGTAAGGAACAGGTTATAATGGCCCTGCAGTAAGGAACAGATAATTGACATGCAGTAAGGAACAGGTTAGAATGGCCCTGTAGTAAGGAACAGGTTATAATGGCCCTGCAGTAAGTAACAGGTTATAATGGCCCTGTAGTAAGGAACAGGTTATAATGGCCCTGCAGTAAGGTACAGGTTATAATGGCCCTGTAGTAAGGAACATGTTATTATAGCCCTGCAGTAAGTAGCAGGTTATAATGGCCCTGTAGTAAGGAACAGGTTATAATGGCCCTGTAGTAAGGAACAGGTTATAATGGCCCTGTAGTAAGGAACAGGTTATAATGGCCCTGTAGTAAGGAACAGGTTATAATGGCCCTGTAGTAAGGAACAGGTTAGAATGGCCCTGCAGTAAGGAACAGGTTAGAATGGCCCTGCAGTAAGGCACAGGTTATAATGGCCCTGCAGTAAGGAACAGGTTATAATGGCCCTGCAATAAGGAACAGGTTATAATGGCCCTGCAGTAAGGAACAGGTTATAATGGCCCTGCAGTAAGGAACAGGTTATTATGGCTCAGCAGTAAGTAACAGGTTATAATGGCCCTGTAGTAAGGAACAGGTTATAATGGCCCTGTAGTAAGGAACAGGTTATAATGGCCCTTTTCTATTGTGTTATTGACTGTACACTTGCTTATTCCATGTGTAACTCTGTTGTTGTATGTGTCGAACTGCTTTGCTTTATCTTGGCCAGGTCGCAGTTGTAAATGAGAACTTGTTCTCAACTAGCTTACCTGGTTAAATAATATATGTGAAATATATATATTTTTTAAAAGTAGTAAGGAACAGGTTATAATGACCCTGTAATAAGGAACATGTTATAATGGCCCTGCAGTAAGGAACAGGTTATAAAGGCCCTGCAGTAAGAAACAGGTTATTATGGCCCTGCAGTAAGGGAAAAGTTATAATGTCCCTGCAGTAAGTAACAGATTATAATGTTCCAGCAGTAAGGTCCAGGTTAGAATGGCCCTGTAGTAAGGAACAGGTTATAATGGCCCTGCAGTAAGTAACAGGTTATAATGGCCCTGTAGTAAGGAACAGGTTATAATGGCCCTGCAGTAAGGTACAGGTTATAATGGCCCTGTAGTAAGGAACATGTTATAATAGCCCTGCAGTAAGTAGCAGGTTATAATGGCCCTGTAGTAAGGAACAGGTTATAATGGCCCTGTAGTAAGGAACAGGTTATAATGGCCCTGTAGTAAGGAACAGGTTATAATGGCCCTGTAGTAAGGAACAGGTTATAATGGCCCTGTAGTAAGGAACAGGTTATAATGGCCCTGTAGTAAGGAACAGGTTATAATGGCCCTGTAGTAAGGAACATGTTATAATAGTCCTGCAGTAAGTAACAGGTTATAATGGCCCTGTAGTAAGGAACAGGTTATAATGGCCCTGTAGTAAGGAACAGGTTATAATGGCCCTGTAGTAAGGAACAGGTTATAATGGCCCTGTAGTAAGGAACAGGTTAGAATGGCCCTGCAGTAAGGAACAGGTTAGAATGGCCCTGCAGTAAGGCACAGGTTATAATGGCCCTGCAGTAAGGAACAGGTTATAATGGCCCTGCAATAAGGAACAGGTTATAATGGCCCTGCAGTAAGGAACAGGTTGAAATGGCCCTGCAGTAAGGAACAGGTTATTATGGCTCAGCAGTAAGTAACAGGTTATAATGGCCCTGTAGTAAGGAACAGGTTATAATGGCCCTGTAGTAAGGTACAGGTTAGAATGGCCCTGTAGTAAGGAACAGGTTATAATGGCCCTTTTCTATTGTGTTATTGACTGTACACTTGCTTATTCCATGTGTAACTCTGTGTTGTTGTATGTGTCGAACTGCTTTGCTTTATCTTGGCCAGGTCGCAGTTGTAAATGAGAACTTGTTCTCAACTAGCTTACCTGGTTAAATAATATACGTGAAATATATATATTTTTTTTAAGTAGTAAGGAACAGGTTATAATGACCCTGTAATAAGGAACATGTTATAATGGCCCTGCAGTAAGGAACAGGTTATAAAGGCCCTGCAGTAAGAAACAGGTTATTATGGCCCTGCAGTAAGGGAAAGGTTATAATGTCCCTGCAGTAAGTAACAGATTATAATGTTCCAGCAGTAAGGTCCAGGTTAGAATGGCCCTGTAGTAAGGAACAGGTTATAATGGCCCTGCAGTAAGGAACAGATAATGGACCTGCGGTAAGGAACAGGCTATAATGGCCCTGCAGTAAGGAACAGGTTATAATGGCCCTGCGGTAAGGAACAGGTTATAATGGCCCTGCAGTAAGGAACAGATAATGTACCTGCGGTAAGGAACATGTTATAATGGCCCTGCAGTAAGGAACAGATAATGGACCCGCGGTAAGGAACAGGTTATAATGGCCCTGCAGTAAGGAACAGATAATGGACCCGCGGTAAGGAACAGGTTATAATGGCCCTGCAGTAAGGAACAGATAATGGACCCGCGGTAAGGAACAGGTTATAATGGCCCTGCAGTAAGGAACAGATAATGGACCCGCGGTAAGGAACAGGTTATAATGGCCCTGCAGTAAGGGACAGATAATGGACCCGCGGTAAGGAACAGGTTATAATGGCCCTGCGGTAAGGAACAAGTTCTAATGGCCCTGCAGTAAGGAACAGGTTATAATTGCCCTGCGGTGAGGCACAGGTTATAATGGCCCTGCAGTAAGGAACAGGTTATAATGGCCCTGCGGTAAGGAACAGGTTATAATGGCCCTGCGGTAAGGAACAGGTTATAATGGCCCTGCGGTAAGGAACAGGTTATAATGGCCCTGCAGTAAGGAACAGGTTATAATGGCCCTGCGGTAAGGCACAGGTTATAATGGCCCTGCAGTAAGGAACAGGTTATAATGGCCCTGCAGTAAGGCACAGGTTATAATGGCCCTGCAGTAAGGAACAGGTTATAATGGCCCTGCAGTAAGGAACAGGTTATAATGGCCATGCGGTAAGGAACAGGTTATAATAGCCCTGCAGTAAGGAACAGATAATGGACCTGCGGTAAGGAACAGGTTATAATGGCCCTGCAGTAAGGAACAGATAATTGACCTGCAGTAAGGAACAGGTTATAATGGCCCTGCAGTAAGGAACAGGTTATAATGGCCCTGCAGTAAGGAACAGGTTATAATGGCCTTGCAGTAAGGAACAGGTTAGAATGGCCCTGTAGTAAGGAACAGGTTATAATGGCCCTGCAGTAAGTAACAGGTTATAATGGCCCTGTAGTAAGGAACAGGTTATAATGGCCCTGCAGTAAGGTACAGGTTATAATGGCCCTGCAGTAAGGAACAGGTTATAATGGCACTGCAGTAAGGAACAGGTTATAATCACCCTGCATTAAGGAACAGGTTATTATGGCTCATCAGTATACTGAAGATATCTGGGGCTCTCACTTTAGATTTTGTTTTATAGTTTAAATTCACAATGCAAAATCACTAAATTGGTGTTTTGTCTCAAAAGACATTCATTGTATTATTGAAGTTTGGCCAATGAATTTCAAAAATAAAACTTAGCAATATTATAGGGTGCTTGGGACAGTGTGGGACAGTGTGTATGTGCGTGGGTGTGTGTATGCTTGTAACGGCTTTCTTCTGTGGACGAAGGAGAGGACCAAAGCGCAGCGTGGTTAGTGTTCATCGTGTTTAATATAGACGATAAATGTGAACACTACAAAATACAAAACAACAAATGTGGAAAAACCGAAACAGTTCTGTCTGGTGCAGACACACGAAGACAGAAGACAACCACCCACAAAACCCAACACAAAACAGGCCACCTAAATATGGTTCCCAATCAGAGACAATGACCCTCACCTGCCTCTGATTGAGAACCACATCAGGCCAAACATAGAAACGGGAAAACTAGACACACAACATAGAATGCCCACTCAGCTCACGTCCTGACCAACACTAAAACAAAGAAAACACAAAAGAACTATGGTCAGAACGTGACAATGCGTGTGAGAGAGAGAGTGTGTGTGTACAGTATGCAGGAACGTCAACATGCTACCTCTGCCCACTCTCTCTCCATCGGGAGAGTAATACCTGTTACATATTTAAACCTTGTGCCTTTTGCCCAGTCTGTGTGTGTCCCCAAACCATGGGAGGTCTCAGAGTGACAAAACTCTTTGCCAATAAAAGAGAGAGAGAAAGATAGAGAGAAGAAAGAGAGAAAACAAAATGGAGAGGGCGAGAAGACAGAGAGAAACAGCGATAGAGAGAGTAGATTGCACAGGGAGCACCACAGCTCTGATTGGGTTGTTAACGAAACACACCAATCTGCTTGCCCTCTTCACTCTCAGAACAACACAACACAGAGAGGAGGAAAACAGACAAAGTGATTATTCGTGTTCTGCCAGCTCCATGTGGTTTTCTTTCCCAGCTCACAGAGAGACAGCAGTAATTTTCTCTCCCCCATTTGAGCAGCGAGATGGATACATCCATCCACTGACTGACAGGCAAGTGGATGTGTCAGTGAAAAACGAGCTCTCTACATTCAAATCTAAAACATGACTATTACTCCAATAGCGATCTGATTATGCGCATCTCTTGTGCACATCTCTCATCTTTTCTGACATCTCAGAAAATACATTACCAAGCTTCCAAATACAGCTGACTTGAAAAAACACGTTACCCCTTTCTTGAAGTTCATTATCATGCTCCTCGATAGATTGATTGATTGGTGCAATGTCCTCTCCCTATAACGTAATGCTATAGGAATGCAGAGTTTGCTAAGCATGTTCTGCTCCTGTGGTTTACATTTACATCTATCTCTGAGAGACCGGGGGTGTCTGGGGGTTTGGCAGTCCAGAACTGTCTCCAGACGGAGCAGGCTGATTGGTTACCCTGGCTGAAGCCAGCCCGGTGGAAGGCTTTGAGGAGGTAGACTAGAGCTGCCTTGGTGTACAGCCCCGTGGGCCTCACAGCCTGAGTACCCTGGCCAAGCATAGAGACCACAATTATGTGTGTGTGTGTGTGTGTGTGTGTGTGTGTGTGTGTGTGTGTGTGTGTGTGTGTGTGTGTGTGTGTGTGTGTGTGTGTGTGTGTGTGTGCGTGTGTGTGTGTGTGCGTGTGTGCGCGTGTGTGTGTGTGTGTCCACTGCCTGACCAAGGGAACAAACCACTGCAAGAACTCTGGGGCTGAGTGAAACTATTCCAAATCCTTGCATACTGAGAAGTATCAGTGTCTCTGGAAATATGTATCCTTGGTTCAGTTTAGACACAGTAACTGCTCCCAATGCTGTGTTCTGTCTGCACCATGTCCAATTTACCAAAGTAGTTCCAAAATCCTTCATCTCTAACCACATATTCAAGCTGATCAATGGCTGATCATGAAGGAAAATCAATCAAATACGTACATGTAATGTACAGTGGTGGTATCCAAAAACCCAACCTGTGTTTTCAGTGTCATTTGGATGTAACTACAGTACTATGTCCTTTGGCTAATCCTGCAGTAGCTGTATGCATGACTTCTCTGAGTGCCTCAAAAAGCTTAAATTATTCTTCACTATACTCCTGAGGTACCGCAAAGATTTTTTTCTGTCAAATGCATAACAATCCTCAACACCAATTCTCCTGGCTTTTCCAATTGTGCTAGCTTTTATAAATGCACTTATCATACAAGAAAAAAACGCCAACCATAAAACTGACCTTTCAATTCACTCCCAGAAACCCAATTATTTTAAAAGTGTATTAATTATAACTTTTATGGATTTTTAAATCCGACCCACAATCCACTCTGTTCTGACACCTTCTGTTGTTTGCTCCAAACTGTACAAACAAGGAGCTTGTTTTGTTTTTGGGATCACTTCAATGTGATCTTATCAGGTATCAGGTAAGACCCAAGTGCAGACTGTGTGAAGTAACAATGTTTATTGTAACAACAGGGGCAGGCAAACGACAGGTCAAGGCAGGCAGGGGTCGATAATCCAGAGTAGGAGCAAAGGTACAGGACGGCAGGCAGGCTCAGGGACAGGCAGCGTGCTCAGGCGGGCAGTTATAGGGTCAGGACAAGAATGGGTCAAAAACCAGGAGGACGAGAAAAAGAGAGGCTGGGAAAAGACAGGAGCTGACAGGAAAAATGCTGGTAAGCTTGACAAACATGACGAACTGGCAACAGACAAACAGAAAACACAGGTATAAGTACACAGGGGATAATGGGGAAGATGGGCCTAGAGGGGGTGGAGACAAGCACAAGGACAGGTGAAACAGATCAGGGCGTGTCAGATCTATGTGGTCTTTAATAATGCATAGTCTTGCAGTTTACAAATGCCTCACTCTACGGCTATTTTCACCAATAAAGCTTTTATATAATCAAGAAGGACAAAACGTTGCCTTTTTTAAGGCCCAGTGTGCCATAAACAAGATGTCCGTTTATTTTGGCACATGAGGAGAAAAAGGCTTGTCTCTCTTCATGGCCCGGGGACATTAGAAGAGCCGTCTCTGATCAACATTGGGACATCAAGTTAGGAGTAGGGCAGCTGCCCAGTTTATTTCAATAAACTGTAGACACACACATAGAGGTTTTCGCTTGTTCCAACACTCATACATATAATATACACACAGTGCTGTGAAAACGTATTTGCACTATTCCTGATTTCTCAAGTGTTTGCACATTTGTCACACTTAAATGTTTCAGATCATCAAACAAATTTAAATATTACACAAAGATAACCCAAGTAAACACAAAATGCTGTTTTTAAGGGATGATTTTATATATTAAGGGAAAAAAGCTATCAATAATTGCCCCCCCTTGGTAAATCATGAATTTACTGTGGTTAATCACACTTTTTGGAAAGCTGAGTTTAATTTCACTAGCCATTACTGCCAGACCTGTTGAATCAAGAAATCACTTAAATAGAACCTGTCTGACAACGTGAAGTAGGCCAAAAGATCTCAAAAAGCAAGACATCATGCCGCGATCCAAAGAAATTCAGGAACAGATGAGAAACAAAGTAATTGACATCTATTTGTCTGGAAAGGGTTACAAAGCCATTTCTAAAGCTTTGGGACTCCAGTGAACCACGGTGAGAGCCATTGTCCACAAATGGAGAAGATTTGGAACAGTAGTGAACCTTCCCAGGAGTGGCCGGCCTACCAAAATTACCCCAAGAGCGCAGCGACGACTCATTGAAGAGGTCACAAAAGAACCCACAGTCAGTGTTCAGCCTCAGTCAGCGTTCATGACTCAACCATAAGAAAGAGACTGGGCAAAAATGGCATCCATGGCAGAGTTCCAAGGTGAAAACCACTGCTGACCAAAAAGAACATAAAGGCTCGTCTCACTTTTCGCAAAAAAACATCTTGATGATCCCCAAGACTTTTGGGAAAATATTCTGTGGACTGACGAGACAAAAGTTGAACTTTTTGGAAGTTGAACATCATACCAACAGTCAAATATGATGGTGGTAGTGTGATGGTCTTTGCTGCTTTGCTGCTTTGCTGCTTCAGGACCTGGACAATTTGCTGTGATTGATGGAACCATGAATTCTGCTCTTCCCAAAAAAATCCTGAAGGAGAATGTCCGGCCATCAGTTTGTGACCTCAAGCTGAAGCGCACTTGGGTTCTGCAGCAGGACAATGATCCAAAACACACCAGCAAGTCCACTTCTGAATGGCTTAAAAAAACGAAATGAAGGTATTGGAGTGGCCTAGTCAAAGTCCGGACTTGAATCCGATTGAGATGCTGTGGCATGACCTTAAAAAGGCGGTTAATGCTCGAAAACCCTCCAATGTGGATGAATTAAAACAATTCTGCAAAGAAGAGTGGGAAAAAATTCCTCCACAGCAATGTGAAGACTCATTGCTAGTTATCACAAACACATGATTGCAGTTGTTGCTGCTGAGGGTGGCACAACCAGTTATTAGGTTTAGATGGCAATTACTTTTTCCACATAGGGCCATGAAGTTTCGGATAGCTTTTTTCCCTTAATAAATAAAATCATCACTTAAAAACTGAATTTTGTGTAAGCTTGGGTTATCTTTGTGTAATATTTAAGTTTGTTTGATGATCTGAAACATTTAAGTGTGACAAATGTGCAAAAAAATAAGAAATAAGAAATACTTTTCAACAGCACTGTATACTCATTGCATCTCTATTCAGGGCACATCAAGAGATGCTTGTGTTGTTCTCACTGTCCTTTGTGATTGTGTAGCCTGTCTCTGTGTGTTGTATGTTATGTTGGTTTTCTGTGTCTGTGACCCGTCTGCAAATCTGGCCCTGTGTGTGTGTGTGTGTGTGTGTGTGTGTGTTGCACAGTGCACAGTGACTTAATTCCAGGGCAGTGGCAATTGGAAGGGCGCAGGGCAGTCTTGACCTGTCACTTCTGATCAGGCCTGTGCCATTGAGATGGACAAGAAGAGGGCAGTGTGTGAGCAGTGAGGAGACAGTCTAGCAGCCCTGGCATTGACAGACAGACATTCCACGTCTTCCCCCTGTTAGAGCCCTGTTGACATCATGGGGAGCCAAGCCTACCAGTGCTGCATAGCCTAGCCTACCAGTGCTGTGTCCGTCGTTACAGACACACAGGAACACAGCCGCTGCTGCCTGCCATCAATTGATACTGCTGTGGCCTTGATGCATTTACAAGTCATCATAGGCAGCCTTCAGCTACCATGTATAATGGAAAGCTGTACTCTCATTCTCTCCTCCTACTCGCTCTCTCTATTTTTCATCTTTCACACACACACACACACACACACACACACACACACACACACACACACACACACACACACACACACACACACACACACACACACCATTACAGTTACAAACAGCCATACTTCACCTGAAATGGATGCCCAGGAGTAGAAAAAGAAAAAAGAAAAAAAAATACCATAAACTGAACATGAACTGAGAATAGCTCCAACCTTGATAAATGCAAAGCACATACTGTACAGTGTAAAGTCAGTGTTATATAATACATGGGCCCTCCCCGGGATTATTAGACATAAGGAAAACTGATTTTACACTGGGTGTCAGCAAGATTCCTTCTAGCCAAATCTCTCACTGCAGAAAAACCCTCAGCATCATCACTAGCTGTAATACACAGAGGACACAGTACAGGAGAGGAGAGGAGAGGAGAGGAGAGGAGAGGAGAGGAGAGGAGAGGAGAGGAGAGGAGAGGAGAGGAGAGGAGAGGAGAGGAGAGGAGAGGAGAGGAGAGGAGAGGAGAGAAAATGTAGAGAAGAGGATATGTAAAGGAGAGGAGATGTAGAGGAGAGGAGAGGAGAGGAGAGGAGAGGAGAGGAGAGGAGAGGAGACTTAGAGGAGAGGAGACGTAGAGGAGAGGAGAAGAGATGTAGAGGAGAGGAGACGTAGAGGAGAGGAGACGTAGAGGAGAGGAGAGGAGATGTAGAGAAGAGGAGACGTATAGGAGAGAAGACGTAGAGGAGAGGAGAGGAGACGTAGAGGAGAGGAGAGGAGATGTAGAGGAGAGGAGACGTAGAGGAGAGGAGATGTAGAGGAGAGGAGACGTAGAGGAGAGGAGACTTAGAGGAGAGGAGAGGAGATGTAGAGGAGAGGAGACGTAGAGGAGAGGAGATGTAGAGGAGAGGAGACGTAGAGGAGAGGAGAAGTAGAGGAGAGGAGACGTAGAGGAGAGGAGACGTAGAGGAGAGGAGACTTAGAGGAGAGGAGACGTAGAGGAGAGGAGACATAAGGGAGAGGAGAGGAGATGTAGAGGAGAGATGTAGAGGAGAGGAGACGTAGAGGAGAGGAGATGTAGAGGAGAGGAGAGATGTAGAGGAGAGGAGATGTAGAGGAGAGGAGTTGTAGAGCCTGCCTGGGATTCCACTGTTAGTTTAGGAAACTGGCGACAATCAAATATGCACCAAATGTAAAGGCTTTCTTATAAACTGCATGATCTAGTTTCGGATGTCCCTGTAACGTAATGCTGCGCTTAAATCATTTCCAAATGGTGAGCATCTCTGTGCTGTGTGGGAGAATACCAATGGCTTCCAGTCACAATGAGAGGGATTCACAAAATGAAAAAATATACATTCACAAAATAGACATTCCCATTCTCTCCTTCTCACTTGTGTAATCCATAACGAGGGGAGCCAGGGAAGTGAAATGTTCAACAACAACCCTCAGCCTGCTTAACTTACTTAACTATCAAAGGAAATGACTAAATGAAGACATCCATAGTAACAATGGGGACGCCTTCTGAAGGAGAAGGTAATACATTTGCGCTGCTGGGCTAGTGTGTGTTTGTGTATGTGTGTGTTGTTAGTTTAGCTTCTGTGAAGAAAGAAAATAAGACGTACAATAGTCTATAAGGAGCAGGTACAGTGGCCATCTCTAAAGAGGATACGTGGGAGAGAAAAGGACAAGATAAGGGACAAGGGTTAGTTGAGGTGGTGAGGAAATCTGTCTCATCAGTCAGCCTTTAGAGACAACTCCATCCACCCTTCCCCCTTCGACCCTTCCTAACCACCAGAGGTCAAACAGGCTCTATCCCCAGAATCTCCAAAAGTGACATTCACCAGGCATACTAGTAACAAACGGACCCAATCTTCTCCAGCATATCATAGTCCTAGTAATTCTGGAAGCATTGCTGTCTATTTTCACACATTTAGATATTTTCCAGCTAAAAACTGAGGTGCAGCAGAACACTAAGGTTGATCATCTGTTGATAAAAACAAACAGATTCTAATATATTGTGTGTGTGTGTGTTTGTGTGTGCGCATGTGGGAGTGCTTGTTTGTGTTTGTTTAGGGAGCCCAGTAACATCCTGTCAGAGCACAGGTCAGGATGACAAATCTCTCCTCTCCATCTACCGCCATGCATCTCCCTGCTGTTCAGTCATGGCCATGTTTCCAGTGCTGCTCTGACACCTGAGCAGCCAGAGCCTGTTAAACTGCCCTGGCCCCAAATGGAGTTCTCATTTTCAAGGAGAACGGCTCCATGGCATAATGTACTTTGTCTTGGGAATGACTTTTTCTGGGACGTGCTTGGCTCTCTCCAGGATGGACATGGCTGGCTGGCTCCAGGGAAGACAGATGGAGGCCGATGGCAAGGCTGACACATGTTGAGAGGCTGTGATGAGTCAATGACTGAGGCAGGCTCTGCGCAGCTCTGTCTGGTTGATGGGTGGAGGGGTTAGGGGACAGGACAGGGTGGGGTGGCTTCCCTGCATAGGTCCTGCTCTGCCCCGAAACCACCAAGCAGAGGTAACCCATACACCTTGCACCCCCTAAACTAGAGAGCTGTAATCATCCACCACTACAGTACCAATCCCCTGTATCTCAGCTTATTACAAGTACATGATTACAGAGCCAAAGGGATAATGTCAGGACCTGGGCACAATGCAGACTCAACCCTAGAGGGGATGTCACCTCACGCCCCAGTGTCTCACTCCTAAACCCTGGCCTGAGCACTATCGCGACTAGCCCAGCTTTGTTTGTTTGTGTGTGTGTGTGTGTGTGTGTGTGTGTGTGTGTGTGTGTGTGTGTGTGTGTGTGTGTGTGTGTGTGTGTGTGTGTGTGTGCGTGTGTGCGTGTGTGTGTGTGTGTCCACTGCCTGACCAAGGGAACAAACCACTGCAAGAACTGCAAACCACTGCAAAGATCATGTATATATATTTATTTTATATATTTCCTTTCCTTCTATATTATTTTCTCCTAACTCTACCAGCCCTCCCATAATTGGAGTAAACTATTGGACAACAACAAGGCTTCTACTTCCAGCTTATATATACTATATACATTTTATGGACTGAGTATATTTTACATTAGTTATCTTGTTTTTTTGTGTTATTTTTAGTCCCACCCTTCAGCTCCCATAATCCCTTTCCCGGCTTAATAATTTAGCCTATGGATCACGGCTCCAGCTCGTGTGTATATTGATCTTTTGACTGGGTACATTTCTCCACACTTCTGCTGTAATCCCTCCCTTTGCTGTCTCAACACACCTTCCACTTCAAACCCAGTGCATATCTGAGTAAAGTAATGACTCCTCTTGAGGAATTAAAAAGGCATCATTAGCCAGCACCCGAAGGCCACATCTGATGTGCTGCTAGAAGAATGTTCTAGCTGACGCTGAGATGGGGGAGAAAATCCACCCACATTAGTTTTAACTGTGGCAACACTATTTGTTGAATTGAACTGTGGTACACCTGTCTGTCACTTAAATAGCAATCCATCCCCCAACCAATCCATGCTTGTTACAGAATTTCATGTTGAATTTCATGTTGTATAATTGAACAGTTCAAACACCTGTTATTAGGGGCTTTCCTTTTGTTGTTGTAAGGGCCCTTTTTAATGTCGCACACTTCCTTCTCCTTCTGCGTTCTCCCTCATAAATGTATACATCTGGTGTATGAAAAAAAATAAAACATCTGGCCCTTCTTTGGATAATGTGCTAACAAACCTCCAAACGAGCCTCAACGCCATAATTCCTTCCGTGGCCTCCAACTGCTTTTAAATGCAAGTAAAACTAAGTGTATGCTCTTCAACCGATTGCTGCCCACACCCTCCCGCCCGACTAGCATCACTACTCTGGACGGTTCTGACTTAGAATATGTGGATAACTAAAAATACCTAGGTGTCTGGTTAGACTGTAAAAACTCTCCTTCCAGACTCACATTAAGCATATCTAATCCAAAATTAAATCTAGAATCGGCTTCCTATTGCTCAACAAAGCCTCCTTCACTCATGCCGCTAAACATACCCTTGTAAATCTGAGTATCCTACCGATCCTTGACTTCGGCGATGTAATTTACAAAATAGCCCCCAACACTCTACTCAGCAAACTGGATGTAGTCTATCACAGTCCCATTCCTTTTGTCATTAAAGCCCCATATACTACCCACTAATGCGACCTGTATGCTCTCGTTGCCTGGACCTCACTACATATCCGTCGCCAAACCCACTGGCTCCAGGTCATCTATAAGTCTTTGCTAGGTTTAGCCCCGCCTTATCTCAGCTCACTGGTCACCATAGCAACACCCACCCGTAACACGCGCTCCAGCAGGTATATTGCACTTGTCATCCCCAAAGCCAACACTTCCTTTGGCCGCCTTTCCTTCCAGTTCTGCTGCCAATGACTGGAACGAATTGCAAAAATCACTGGAGCTGGAGTCTTATATCTCCCTCTCTAACTTTAAGCATCAGCTGTCAGAGCAGTTTATCGATCACTGTATCTGTACACAGCCAATCTGTAAATAGCACACCCAACTACCTCATCCCCATATTATTACTTACCCTCTTGCTCTTTTGCACCCCAGTATCTCTACTTGTACATCATCATCTGCACATCTATCACTCCAGTATTAATGCTAAATTGTAATTATTTTGCCTCTATGGCCTATTTATTGCCTTATCTCCCTATTCTTCTACATTTGTACACACTGTACATAGATTTTTCTATTTTTTTTCTTCTATTGTGTTATTGACTGTACATTTGTTGATGTGTTGTTATTTTTGTCTCACTGCTTTGCTTTATCTTGGCCAGCTCAAAGTTGTAAACGAGAACTTGTTCTCAACTGGCCTACCTGGTTAAATAAAGGTGAAATAAAAACTCCCCTTACCTCATTCCTTTCTACCGTTCCCATGTGGAAGAGGTTAATGACATATTGTCCCATGACATCATAATGTTAAAACACTTAGAATGAGTTTATATGGTCACTGACAGTGTTTTATAATGGTCTCCCACCAATATATTGTATTCCAGTCATGTATTAACTTTGTATCTGTTGATTTGTGAATGCTGTACATGCTGTACATGCTGTACATCCTAGCTTCTGCACTTTCTGATGTAGGCTAGATGTTGTCATTGGGGTAGCATGGCTATTCATGTCCCCTTACTTTGTTAATTTGTACTTTGCAGAGGAGTTTGGCATGTTAGGGCAGCACAGTACTTGTTCATGGAGGTTTCTCCTGTTGATTATCAGGTGTGCCATGTGTTTTTGTTTGTCAAGTTATGTTGAAGATTTTTTACTGTTAGTTTGCAAGAACACATCATGTACTGTACTGTATCGTACCTAACGGCTGTTATTTATGAAAGTTGGCTAGCCCAGGCCCATAGGCAATACTGTACATTAGCTACATTTAATACTGTACACAGTATTTGTTCATGGACATTTTACCTGTCATTATCAGAGAATAAAAGATCAACACCAACCCTGATCCTTTGGTCAAATGTAAGCCAATCAAAACACATCACAGAGGCAATCTACAACGGTCTCACAGGCACCTGTTTACAAATGCCAATGCCTGCAATTCTCAATAATTCCAATAGGTTCAGAGGTCAATGACAGTTTCCCCCGGTAAGAAAGGGTCATGTGCTGAAAGACTGCTGACATACTGTGACCCCAAGTATACTGTCACATCCACAGTCACAGCACAGTCAGCCATCTGTACATACACAGGTAGCCTACTGCACAATGCCAACAATACGATGCAACACAACATGTATAGATACTGGTGGTGTTATTCAAAGAAGAGATAGATACTGGTGGTGTTATTCAAAGAAGAGACAGATACTGGACATACAGTAAATGTTGGGGGGGGGAATGATAATAAAAGCTATTTTAATGGACTGACATACTCAGATGAATTTCCTTTACCTCAGCGACACACACGTGTGAGCAGTTCAGTCTCGTGAGTGACTTTTACGTTAGAGTAGTACTACAGTACCAGTCCTTCAATTCTTTCTATTAGAGGATCTGATCTGGAAAACCATCAGGTGAACAGTGGGAAACATACATTTGTTAGTGAAGAAGATAACGTTTTACCTTGACAGAAGACGAATGAAGTCTGCCATCAACAAATAGGCTAAAGAATATGGCCTATGTATAAAGGTGAATAGAATACGTGTCTACTGGTTTTTCATTGAAGTGCTAAAGAACATAGGAAGATAAAGTGCACAGTAGAACTACAGGTGATTGAATTGACATCTTCCTATTACATTGAATCTCACCTGGCTGTCACTATTCCCTGGGCTCAACAAAGTCACCAACAACAGTTTAAAGAAGGACTTTTATTCATCAGAGACACAAGGAACGAACAGCCAAGAGAATGTTATTTATTTTACTAGGCAAGTCTTATTTCAATGACGGCCTAGGAACAGGACGACAGATTTGTATCTTGTTAGCTCAGGGATTCGAACTTGCAACCTTTCGGTTCCTAGTCCAGCGCTTTAACCACTAAGCTACCCTGCCGCCCCAATGCCAGCTAGCCAAGGAGAAGGGAATAGGTGTGTCTGAGAGAGAGAGTGAGAAAGACAGAGAGGAGAGCGATATAACGGCAGGGCCGATGAACCACATTGGCACGCCTCCCTCTCTATGAATGCACAATGAGGCCGCTGGGCTTGTTAGCACTTGTCTGGGAAGCCAGGAACCAGGGGTGAGGGGTTATGTCGGCTAACCCCTCTGCAATTCTATTACACTAGTTTATAGCTCTTGGCAAACGCACGGTGCACCAAAGATACTGAGAGAAGGGTGGGGTTAAAGGGGGACTGCTACGTAGCATCCCAGAAGGAGACGGAGAGGGCACACAGGGAAAAGAGTAGAAAAGGAAAAACAGGGAGAGAAAGAGAACATGACCAACGTTCACTGTTGCGTGACCAAGAAGCTTGACATGGCATGACACAGATGTAATAAGCATACATCACACACAAGTACAACAGTTGGAGAGGACAACCTTTATATTCTGCCTCCTTACTACAGAGAGAGAGAGAGAGAGAGAGAGAGAGAGAGAGAGAGAGAGAGAGAGAGAGAGAGAGAGAGAGAGAGAGAGAGAGATATGTGCAAAACACATGGTTGTGGTTCCATTTGTACCTGGCCTTAAAACAAACGAGGCTAGTCTGCAGGGAGGTAACCCCCGATGCAGTGTTAGCAGTGATCCATCACACTGTGTCCTGTGTGTGTGTGTGTGACCTGCCCTGCTCACTGCTCTCGCTGCTTTCCCACACACGCACACACAGACGCACACACTCAGCCTCAACCAAAAGGTAATTGAGGAACAGAATAGGCTACAGTGTGATTGCAGGAAAAGCGTTTGGGTTTGTGTCCCTCTGTGGGTGTGTGGTGTGGGAGGTCTGGTGTAAAGAACAGGGCAGGCAGAGCACAGTAAACAGGTCATGACTGAGTGTGGCCAAGCGTAGTGCAGCAGCCAGATGCGCCATCCCATCCTATCCCCCCGTCAGGCGCCTGACAGAGAGCTGACCCTGAGGTACAGAAACAAACAGACCAAACTGGGCCGGGAAATCAAACCTCAGACTCATTTTAACTCCCATACAGAAAAACAGACAGACCCACCATGACAGAGACTCAACACAACACATTAATATCTGGGCCTGGGAAAAGGCCGTAGACACTGTGAAGCACCGCCTCACAGGCGGTGGTATGATATTATAGGAGATGATTGGTGCCGCCACAATAGAGTATAGACCCTTTACTCATATGTCTCTAATATAGACATAACCCACTGCTTCTCCAAAATTGCACATTATTTTATCAATGTCTTCCAAGAGATTTGTGAATTCATGAATCCCCGAGCTGACAAGGTACAAATCTGTCATTCTGCCCCTGAACAAGGCAGTTAATCCACTGTTCCTAGGCCGTCATTGAAAAAAGAATTTGTTCTTAACTGACTTGCCTTGTTAAATAAAGTTTAAAAATGTTTTTTTTTTTAAGTATCCTGTAGTAATATCCTGTATCCTGTACAAGCGTACAAGCGTATCATAAGCATATTATTGTTGCCTATGATTATATCCACTGATTTGTATTGCTATTTTAACAACATTTTCAAATATCCTTTTTTTGTGAACTTCTGATGCTTCTCTCAAGCCACCATTTTGCTATTGACAGACAAAAGTGAAGAAAAAGCTACCCACGTCACAACTACAACACAGTGCCACACAGTGGAGAAGAGAGGAACAACAAACCCCTATGTAAATAAAATCAATTAATGACTGTTAGATTATGCCACAGAGGGATTTTTATGGGCATGTCCTTTTCCTGTTAAAGTTTGATCACTATCCAAAGGGAATCATGATTAGTTCAATCTAAGTGGTGCTTGATACTCTACAACACTCACAAATCATTCTGCTCAGACATCCAGGTAACTGTCCAGTGTTTCCAGATTTCTATTAAATATGACCTATAATTAATTACAATATGAATTAAATTGTTTTCCTTCCAAAAAAGGATTATGAAGCATTTTAAAAAGCAGCTTTTCTGTGTTGGAATGGTGTGGGCGTACCCCAACAACAGAATGGTATTGGTATATACCGGTCATGCGAGCAGACCGCTGATTGGCCAGCTCATCCTCCTCAGGAGGATGACATCATCCTCTCTGAGGAAATAGCAAGCATTTTCCAAACAGTCTGTTTGAGATACAAGTTTGAGGTGGGTTTCTTTTATAAGTGTTTTTACTCCAATTTTTGCTTCTACCACAAATATGATTATAGGATGAGTCAACAACATTATTTGGGTGTGAGTTAACAGAATATGAACTTTTAAAAGTGAGCTTTTTACTGGACAGATACTTTAACATGGAGAGGGAGAGGGAGGCTAGACTACCTTTATTGATCCTTTGTGTTCATCTCTCTCAGGTTTATTAGGAAGAATAAATCCTACTGCACTCGTCCTGAGCAGAGCCAGCCAGGGGGCTGTGGTGTAGACAGCAGCCAAGGAAGGAACTGTAATAAAAAGAGCCTTGATCCTTGAAGTATCATATTAGTAGATTATGAGTGAGGTAAACAGAGGCAGTCAAGACAACCCACCCAGACCCAGACTC
Organism: Oncorhynchus clarkii lewisi; assembly: GCF_045791955.1. Lineage (NCBI taxonomy): Eukaryota > Metazoa > Chordata > Actinopteri > Salmoniformes > Salmonidae > Oncorhynchus > Oncorhynchus clarkii. The sequence continues at coordinate 62,822,225 of NC_092152.1, forward strand.
GTTATAGGTCTACATTAACAGGCTGATTTCCCCTGGACCAAGGGTCGCTCAAGCACGTCTTTGTGTGTGCCCCTCAAGAAAAATATTGTGTTCTATAAAACTTCTCTGTAAATGGCCAGGCACAATAAATCCAGGGTAGAAATATTAAGTGGAAGCAATATTTCTCTGGACTCGCTCCAGATTCATAGTAAAACCAAATAGTCGGGATGACCTTACCGTTAAAATATATGTTTCAGCGGGAAATAATGCAATTTCTTTCCAATGAAGGCATCCCTGAGCGGGAACCATTTTCAAGCCACTGGAATTTCACTAGTGACAAATCCATTCAAATAGACTATGAAGACACTTGCAATAGATGTGGTCACTGTTCATAACAAATTAAATAATGTATAATAAAAAAAATAATGTAAACAAAAAATATCAAAAACATTGCGTTTAAGAGTAAACCCATCGAAGTCAAATACTGTACATGTTTAAGGACACCTGTTTTTTTTTTAAAAGAGCTCGGAATTTGAATTATTTATTTTATACTTTCTATTTTCATGTAATTTGACCAAAGCACCGGTTCCAATCCAAGTGCCAATGCCGTTTAGAAAGCTCCACGCGAATACATTTATCAGACGACATGAAAATACAGCTCGTTGGCCACACACAACAGTGGTGGGTTTGATGTTGAAATTAGAATGCTTAAGCAGAAAAGAACCCCATACCTACTGTAAAATATGGTGCTGGATATTTTGAGTCTATAGGGCTATTTTGCTTCCGCTGGTCCTGGGGGCCTTGTTAAGGTCAACACCATCATGAACTTTATCCAGTACCAGGACATGTTAGTAAAAAACCTGGCTGCCTCTGCCAGGACCCACTGGGCACAGACGTCAATTCAACGTCTATTCCACTTTGGTTCAACGTCATTTCATTGAAACAACGTTGATTCAACCAGTGTGTGCCGAGTGGGGAGGCTGAAACTTGGCAGCAAGTGGATATTCCAGTAAGATAATAACCACAAGCACACATCAAAATGGTTAATAGGCCAAATAAATCAACATTTTGCAATGTTTTGCAATCTCAGTCTCCGGACTTGAAACCCATTGAAAACCTGAGGTTTGAACTGAAGAGGGAAGTCCATAAGTACAGACGAAGGATATAAAGGATCTGGAAAGATTCTGTATGGAGGAATGGTGTAAGATCCCTCCCAATGTGTTCTCCAACTCATAAAATATTTCTGAAAACGGTTCAGTGACGTTATCCTCGCACAGTGAGGTATTCAAAACAATATTGACCCCTACCTGTTAAAAAAAAATATGCTCTCCCTTTATCAAGGGTGCCAATAAATTAAATGTTTACATTTTAGTCATTCATCTTAAGATGGCTAGGTGGGACAATCACATATCACAGGCATAGAAAGTTAAATTGTCCTCAATACTGTAACTATCAGAAGAGAGAGCTAGAAATGGAGGAGGGGGGAGGGGGGAGGTGTGGTCAAGTGCAATTGCTAGTTAATGGTTTAAGTGTGTGTGTGTGGGGGGGGGGGGTCGGGGTGAGGAGGAGGATGTGTTCATGTGTTTTCAGATGATGGGCAGGGACTAGCTTCAGGGGGAAGCTGTTTTCCACCATTGGGGTGCCATGACAGAGAAGAGCTTGGACTGGGCTGGGTGGGAGCTGCCCTCCCGTATGAGTAGGAGGGCCAAGATACCTGAGGTGACAGAGGTCACCTCTGTAGGGTTTGAGCATAGCCTAAAGGTAGGGAGGGGCAGTTCCTCTTGCTGTTCCGTAGGTAAGCACCATTGTCTTGTAGTGGACGCACACATCGACGGGAAGCCAGTGGAGTGTACGGATGAGCAGAGGAGCGGAACCAGGCGGGCTGCAGCGTTCTGGATAAGTTTGAGGGATTTGATGGCACAAGCGTGGAGCCCAGCCAACAGCGAGTTGAAGTAGTCCAGACGGGAGAGGACCTGTGTGCCTGGATTAGGACCTGCGCTGCTTCCTGTGTGAGGTGGGGTCGTACTCTACGGATATTGTAGAGCATGAACCTGCAGGAGTCAATGCTTTGATAACCATATGTAAATGAAGAATTGATATGAGAGATGTACCATTACAGGAACACAGAGACGTATTTCAATATGGCATGGTATTTATCACTGATGTTTTCAAAAGGAGAAAGAGAACATGCAAACCTGATGTTTTATTAATCAAAGCAAATGTACAAAGGGAAGACATGTTCTACTGTAGAATCCTCCCAATTAGCCCTTCAAATAAGTGGTACACTGTCTGTGATCCTGGCAGTCCAACCACACTGGTCCTCACTACAAACTCATCTGGACCTGGATCCATGGCAAATCTCCCTTAACAATTATGCAAAAGAATGCCAAGGCCTCTTAGCACACTTACCCACACTTACTCACACTTACCCACACTTACCCACACTTACTCACACTTACCCACAGGAAACCTACATTCACTACCTGCTGACAACTGCCGCTAAAACATGCCATTGTTGCTTTGCTAAAAGACACACAGTGAGCTTTTGTTACAAATTTCACATTAAGTTAATTGCCTCTGGAGGGGTTAGATAGATGCTATGATCAAAACATCCTAATGAGGAGAGTAGGGAGAGGGAAGTTAATGCAGTCCCTCTCTGATGAGGTCATAACAACCCCAATCTGCTTTGTGTGTTAATGATGCAACAGCCAGACATTTTTGGACACTCATTCCCTTAGTGAAGGGTCGGTTGTCTGTGAGTGGAGGAAGAGTCCATCATGAGAAAAGAGAGATAGTGAGAGAGTGATACATAGAGGGGAAAGAGAGAGGGGAGAGGGGATCCAGGCAGAGGACACTGTAGCTACCTAGCTAGTGCTGTGTCTTTAAAACGCCAGGCCCCTCCTCCCTCCACACAGTCAGAGCGGAGCAGCAAAGCAAGTTGTGCTGGCAATAGCCTGAGCCCCACGATAAACCCTGGCATCAGCCTGCCTTCATCCGGCAGTCAGCGAGGACACTTCAGGGCGCAGGGGCAGAGAGACGGGACGGAGAGAGAGTGAGACAGACAGAGAGAGAGAGAGAGAGAGAGAGAGAGAGAGAGAGAGAGAGAGAGACAGAGTGTCGTTAGGAGCAGGGCTCTGACTGATACAGATCCTCTCCACAGCTCTGTACGCAGTAGCTCTTTCTGCTGTTTCCCGACGCCGGCAGGGTTGATGAGGATGGCGGGTGGCTTCTTCCTTTCCACAGCATCGTCACTAGAGCAACGGTAGCATCAGCATCTACAGCAGCAACAGTTTCAGCCTCAGCATCATCAGTAGCAGCAGCAGCCGGATCTATACTCTGCTGCTGGTCCCTATTCTTCAGCCGCCTCCTCTCTCTGGTGTCTAAGAGTGCTGCTGTCAGGGCCGTTCAGCCCACCTCCTCTTCCGACTCCTCCTGCCTCCTCCTCCAGCCTGCCTCCTCCTCCATCCCGCCTCTTCCTCCACATCTCCATCCTCCACATGCTCTCCCTCCTTCCTTCCGCTGAGACACGGCACTGAATGAATTCTTCGCCCTCTGACTGGAGCTGCTTTCTCTGGGAAGACAGTAAGTGATGTAGGGAGAGCGAAAGATACAAAGAGAACAAGTGGGGGAGTATAATATGCGTGTGTGACTGGAAGAGAGAGAGAGGAGGGTGTCAGTGTGTGTTTTGATAGAGAGATTGAGACTGCAAGAGAACTAGCAGGATGTGTGTGGCTTGGATGATCCTCCTGTGCATTTAATTAGTCAGTATCACCGTGGAGCATAGACTGTAAGCCCTGGACACAGCTACAGCTGCTGATGTAGAGTGAAGGTAAGTGTGTGTGTGTGTGTGTGTGTGTGTGTGTGTGTGTGTGTGTGTGTGTGTGTGTGTGTGTGTGTGTGTGTGTGTGTGTGTGTGTGTGTGTGCGTGCGTGTGCGTGCGTGCGTGTGTGTGTGTGTGTGTGTGTGTGTGTGTGTGTGTGTGTGTGTGTGTGTGTGTGTGTGTGTGTGTGTGTGTGTGTGTGTGTGTGTGTGTTAATGAGAGGAAGGTGGGAGAGTCCTGCTGAGACTAGATGTGCATTTTCACAGCAGCTAAAAAAATCGTCAAGTTCCAGCACCGCAGTTAATTCATGTCTATCTCCCTGCCTTCCTCCCTCTTCCTCTCTCTTCTCTCTTCCTTGCTCTATTGCTGTTGTGTTCTATTTGCAGTGCTGCTGAGTCTAGAGAGGAGAAAAGAGAGAGGGAACGAGACAGAAAAAGAGAGAGAGGAAGAAAAAAACAACTGCTTTCCTTTCTGTCTCTCCAGGTGTCATGTGTGATTGGCCAGCTTGCCCTCTGGCAGTAGCATCAGCCTGGATTCAGTGTGTGTCTCACCCCCCTGCCTGTGCCTGGGCTCCGGCTGTCCCTGGGGACGCGCTACTGGGATTTACCTCTTACTGCTGGATGGAGATGGCGCAGGGCTTTCTGCCTTTTTGAAAACTGTTCACAGAAGGAGAAATACACAGATAAACAGAATAAGGAAATATAATGAATCAATCAGCAGCACAACCAGGCAGACTACTGGATTCCCTTAGCAACAACTCAGGGAGAATAAGAGAGAAGTGAATTGTCTCTTCCTATCTTCTCTGGTGTCGGGTTTCTGGGCGCAACCCTGCAGACCAGAGTGGACCAACAGTCGGATCTGAAAGAGCAGGACAAGGGGCACTGCAAGGGCACGAAGGACACGCAAGTCACCCTAACACCAGGGGAAGGACCCTCCTCTTCCACCTCCTCCTGTTCATCACCATGTTGGTTTGTCATTCTTCCCCTGCACATTCTATTAATTTGTCACATTTTACTCGCTAAGACATCCGTTTATCCTCATTCCTGCCAACTGGAATAAGCCCTGCCACTGAAGAAAATATTGGACATTCTTCACACACACACAAACAACCACAGAGAGACTCTCACCCTCCTCCTACCTTCCTTCCTCCTCTCTTTGACGAGAAATGAACAACACATGTCGGTCATCATCTGAGCATGAAATGGATGTGTGCAGAAGTTGCTTTTGATGTGGGCTATTTCTTTATTCCTTCAAGATTAGTTTATTCTCCTGTCACTTCTGAGAGAAAAGGAACACTGCACAGCAGAGGACACAGGAGGAATATCTCTTGTTTTCAAAAGGATTTGTCCTCCTCTCTCCCTAAAAAAGACAGAAGCCAAACTGAGGGAGTATACGTAGAAGGCGAAGCTTGTCCCTACTGCCTACCAATAATGTAGACCAAGATCATTATCAAAAAAATAGCAACTGCTGGGAGTTCTACTTTTCTGTTACGCTTGGATATTCTGATCTACAGGGGAGGTTGAACATGAACCCCTTGTTCAGCTTGACAACCTGGGATGCACTCTTTTACAGTAACCTGGCTGACACCAAGTCACTGCATCGTACCCGCTAAATAAGATTGTAAAGGGAGGTGAGTGGGAGGGGAAAAGAGCAACTTTCTCATACAGACGATCTAAATAAATATCCTCCTCAGAGACCGATGCAAACGTATACACTGACACATGAGATGAGTAGGCTCTCTGGATCAACACTATTATATAAGGTGTTTTCACACACACCATCTTAGCTCCTGTTCTTCTCTTTTTCCTCCTGTTCCGTGGATTTAACTTGAGTTTTTCATGTTTCTTTTGGCTTCATTTTTGGTACGATCCATCCTGGAGTCATGGATGGAGGAGGGTAACGCAAGGGGGTTGAGCGCTCAGGCCAGGCAAGGTCTTTTGGCTGTCCAGGGGCTTTTAAGATGTTGAGGTCTCCCTGCGTGGCCGGGGCCCCTGTTCGGATCAGTAGCACTGAGGCTCCTTGCGGCCAGAGACATGGACCCCGACTCGGCTCCCCCCCGCCCCTGCCCTCAGCCTCAGCCCACCAGCCCCTGGCCCCAAGTCGCCCTGTGAAGGATGTCCCTCAGCAGAGCTCCGGCCCGGGACACCTCTGAGACCCCCAGCCAGACCCCCAGAGAACGGATCCGCAGCCACATGAAGATGGTGATCAACCAGCTGGACGGCATTCTCAAAGAGCTCAAGGATGTGGCCAAGGAACTCCGGGAGGTGAGGCACTATAGCGGGCAGCATGCGCCACTGTCTCACCTTACTGGAGACAAGGTTCCGGGGGTGGTGGTGGGGGGTTGGAGGAGTAAGGTAGATGGGGTAGTTACTCCTTGAGAGGATTGCATTGAATGAAGTGTATAGAATGCATTTCACGGAATAGATATGCTTTTAATTAGGATTTGAACGAGATGACATCACTTTGGCTTTGGTGCAGGTGGCAGGAGAACGTCGGTTTCTGCTTCCGTAATTAGAAATACCATCTTCCTTTTGGCATACAAGGGCTAATTCCAATATCATCAAGTACACAACAATACGTGTCGTTGAGATGTACTCGGCGTCCTATGAAACCCTCTTTAAATAGTGGCTGCAGAAGAAGCAGGGCAGAGCCAGGAATAGGGCTGCAACAGAAACACAGGGGAGAGAAGAGGTGTGCTTAGGTAAGACACAGGACTTGGCACTGCACTAGTTATGTAACCATTTTGTTGTCAGCTGGGTTTCTACTGTATTTTCACAACTGCCATGGTAACGCGATGAAAAGATCAGTGCGTGTCTGCATCAAAAAGGGATGAACAAACAGGAAGAATATGTGTGTGGAACATGTAGTGGATGACAGTGTGTGGGTCTCTATAGAATGCCTACTGTATTTTCGATTTCAAATCCATTAATATTAGAATGCAGGGTAGATGTGTGTGTATGTGTGTGTATATTTTTGCGCGTGTCCGTGTGTATGTACCTGTGTGTGCAACGTGCATACACGTGTAAATTAAATTAATCTGTACCAGCCCATCACTGGGACTGGTACAGTAGGTTCAATAGGTTCCTGTAAATCTCGTCAAAAAAGGAAAAAGAGCGAAGGGTTCTTATTAAACCCCTCCTCCATAGGATGTCCAACCCCCTCTCCCTCTCTCCCTCCCTCTCCCTCCCCATCTCTCTATCTCTCTCTCTCTCAAGACTAAATATTGGCTCCCTGACACATCCCCACTCCAACCCCACCCTGTCTGTTATCAGCTGCCTCCCAACCTCCATCTGATCAGGGGGCCAGGAGCGGGGGGCCGGGGGCACAGCCAGTGACCTGGAGACCCAGGGGAGGATAGAGTCCGACCAGACCAAGGGGAGGGTGGGAGGGCGAGGGGTCATAACTCACTCCATCACCACCACCTTCCACTGACTTCCCCAGTCTTTCGCCCACTCACCTCACCTCTCCCTCCTTCATGTACTCACATGGGGAGAGGTGCAAAGGCACGGCACACATCGCTCCGCACCGCTCACACACAGCTCACGCTTCCCTCTGAGCCCAGAAAAACACAACGGGTGCTCTAGTGATTGATGATTATGGGACGCCTGCAAGTGGAATAATGCTGGCTGGAGCTATTTATAAACAAAAACACTAGCTACCTCTGTCTAGCTCTGCCAGCACTAACATATACAGTCTTACGGTTCTTATTTCAGAGCCCCGAAAAGGCTTCAATACAGCAATGTATCATCCGTTCTGAAGGGAACACAATGAGACATTTTGAAATCGGTAGCAAGAGATTGCATTAGCCACAACACCAGTAGTGGCGGTAGTATCAATATTTTGTCATTTGCTAATTTATTCCATTGTGGACTGTATTAAAAGCAAAACGTTAAAAATGTTTTAAAAAATGTATTAGTGCTCAATGTACCGGCAGATGCATGGCTGCCTAATGTTCCGGAAAATCTCTCATTCTTGGCCACATAAAATGAATAACATAATAGATAACATCTGTCACATAAATAAATTATGAATTACTGGATCTGTTAAAAAAAAATGAACAAATAACGGAAGTCAGGGTGACATGGTGAGTGAAAGTGAACTGGACTGACTGGGTGGTGGATCATCACTCCATGTTGGAGGATGGTGTTTGGAGAAGCTTGATGGCTTATGGCAGTAGATGTAAAGATCGGATTATCTCTAGAGGTCCGTAGGGAGCTGGGCTGATTTCAGAGCTCTCAGGGTTATAGCCAAGCAGAGCTCCCGTCAGTCCACATACTGTACCAACAGCTCATAAGTGACTGTCTCCACAGCCAGGCCTGAACCCTGGTCATAAAGGACCTGGACAGTATGTGGCCCTGGGCCCAGACCTGCATTCAGTATGTGAGTTAACTCAGACATGCTCCATGGCCACAGCAGGGGAGGCTAACGTACAGTCACCCCATGCCTTCACAGAGTTTAGAAGAAGGGGGTTAAGGTAGCGGCACCATGGCAGAGCCAACAGGGAGTGTTTTTGGAAGTGGATCTAAAACTGGCAATTATAGTATAGCTAGACCCACAGCCTTTCCTCATCTCACTTCAGCCATTGGTCTGTGCTGGAGGTGTGACGACAGGAGAGGAGATGGAGGCATGATACAACAACGTTACATACTATACATAAAGCGAAACCAAGCCATAGAGAAGAAGTCATCATAACAACTGTCAGTTTAGAAGGCAGCGCAATCACATAGAGAGATGCCATTGATCTTATTTACATCCCATTGAGAAATGTATTACAGCGGCTATATACTCGCCGCGCTTCAAGATGTGATGTTTCCAGCATTACCATTCAATTGTGTCACATTTTTGAATCCCATTATGCAATTTCACAGAAAGAATAAAACAGAATCTAAATGAAGTCTCCAAAACGAAATACACTGATAATATACTCTCCACACATCAACAGCAATAGCAGCTGTAGAGGAATGTTTAAAATCATGTCAACATTATCCTTACAATCTCTGACAGACAAAAAAAAATGGAACCAAATGAAAATCACAGCATCCTCTGCTATTTTCAGTATGAAATATAATTTTTGCTAAAACTGAATCCCAAAGAATAAAAAGCTATTTCAAATAGCTGAGGAATAGCAAATGTAAGAAAACATCCATATTGGGCATTAGAGAGATACAAGACTGGTAAATTGAAAGCATTAAATGAGGCGGTAAGGACAGAAAAATTGGAGAGTGGCGGGGAAGAGCAGTCACGCTGCAATACAGAGAGAGACGAGTGGTAGGCACGTCTTTAGATGGAACCAAAAGGGAATAGGGAACTGTTATTATGTGGAACTAGTCATTATGTAGAATCATACAAAGAGCAGAGGACGGAAGTCAGTGAGAGGAAAATGCAAATAGGGCGGCCATGAAAACCAGTAGCGAGAATTAACGTAGCTAATGAGAGGGGTGAAGAAAGAAAGACCGGGAGCAATTATCACTGGCAGAGCAGTGTGCACCATTTCCAAGAACTCTGAGTCTGACTGCCAAATCATTGATCTGGGAGAGCAGGACAGCCGTCTCTATCAGTGATAAGCAGAGGGTCCATGGTAGGGTAGCTAGCTCGCCTAACAGCAGATCCATTTCATAAGCGTGGCTGTGGAGATTGGCTGTTACTGTGCAGTTCCAGTTTGTTCCAGAGACGAGGCATGATTGCATCAGCAGCGTCACTATCCATCTTCTCCCCCAAGCTGTGTCTGTTTCTCTAACAAATGGACAGTTAAGCTAAGCTGGGCTATATTGGACTATGCCCATTCACATGCACTGGGTCTGAATATAAATATTGCATTATACAGGCTGGTGAAAGAAGCTACCGATTCTCACTGTGGCTCAATGATCCCCGAGCAGCTAGGGCCCCCTCTGATTCATTATTAACAATCAAGGGATCATTGCAAAAATGAAAACGGACAAAGGAAAATGATCTGATTAGAAAGCAGTTTCCAGGGGAGCACTTTTATGTTTTGTGGCGTACTATAAACGGTGCATTGTTTGCGCCCAGTATGATGTGGTGGGAGGAATACAACACATAAACAGCTGGCTGATGATCAGTCAGAGAGCCACTGAGCCTCCGTCCTGATCCAGTCTGGACTGGGCCCCAGCACCACGGTGGGGGACAGCAAGGGAGTCGGCACACTCGGCTAACTGCCACAGAGCTCAGCACCGCTCAAATTTGGTCAGGTAGTCACAGGAGGGACCTAAATCCAAATCAAAGGATGCTGTTTCTGCATGGGACTTCTTTCCTCTCCTCTGTTTGCACCGACGGTGCCACCATTGCAGGCCAGCCAGGGACGAGGCCACCTGACAGCTGTAGTGTCAAAGGTTGGACACTAGGTGTGCAGTCACAGTGACACTCCTTGCCTAGCAGCACAATTATGACAATTGTAAATTGGTGCACCAACCCAACCTCTCAGGTCTGGAAAAAAAGATGATCCGTGTGAGAACAGGTGCCTTAATTGGAAAGGTCTTTGTTGAATAAAAAATAAAATATACAGTGTATATGTTAAAAAGATGCCCCTGTGGCCACAAACTAATCATGTGTTAGCGCTGCAGGTGGTGATGCAGGTTTCCTTTAGTTTACCTGAGCCCACTTATCACAAATTACAATCAGTCTCTGTGCCCTGGTGGACCGTTTCCCAGAAAGCAACTGTTTCCATTTCCCTGCCAGTTCCCTACTGTAGGTTGACTGCCCAGTCTACCCTGGCCTGCTCTAGTGCTCTCCAGTGAGGGTGCCCCAGCCCAGCACCCTGGTAGCGACTAGCGAGGCAATTTACTGCAGATTAACAGCAGGATTTGGCCAAGCTAAGAGGCCTGCGGGCACGTGGAGTTCACTGGGCAATGCTGAAGGCTTACCGTCACCTCTGAGAGGGAATAGGATCATTAAACCTGCCACAACTGGGCCAAAGGGTTTCCTATAGCTTCACGTCCAACCAGAGATAAAACAGCAGGGATGCAATACTAGGTACATTTGTTCCTCCTTGTTTGACCTCCTTTGTGTGCTGAAATTAAATTCTCCTTAAATTCCACACATGAACAACACGACAGAGCCACTTCAATTTCATCTGTATTGACTTCAGTCAGCAACACCCCCCCCCCCCCCCCCCCAGTGTCACGTGACCTGGAAGTGACCTTTGGATGGACCTCATTGACCACCAGCCAGGCTAGTTCCTCCTCAGAATGACCCGTAACACTCCTATAATAAAACAGAGAGACACTTTAGCAGTGGGACATAAAGAGTTAAAGCTTTAGTGGCTTCTAACCTTGAGAGGGAGCTGTGGAGAGGAGAGAGAAAATAAAACTGCACCAGGCTGGCATACCTTTCCCCTGAGCCTCTTTTACCAAGCACCGCTGTGGAGCTACAGCTACTTTAAGATGCAGGGCCAGTGTGTTGACCAGCCCAGCATGCCTGTAAAACCCAGTGGATTAGCAGGCCCTTTGAACTCTCCTTCTCTGTGGACCTTGCACTCAGCATAGATGATAATGAAAGTTCCTGGTTAGAGCCCAGGCGAGGTACAAAATTGGCCCTTATATCAAAGCAGTCATCATACCAAATCAACCTGGTAAGCCACGTATCTTTTCTACAACGCCAGCTATCTGTGACTAGATACCATTACATGAGGTAGAGGATTGAGGGGGCTTGCTATGCATCTTTGTACATAATGTGAAGCTGCAACCCTTCCCCTTCCTCCAGGGGAGGATAAAGGAGAGAGAGGGGAGGGAGAGAGAGATAATGGTTCCTCCTGCTGTACAGGCTGGCGACAGACCGGTTGAAACAGCTTATATCAATTGTTGCAATTGTGCTTGTGGGCGTTTTTAGGATTGTTTTTGGCCTATCTTTGAGCTGTGAATAAAACCAGTGGGCTGTAGTTAATGGTGTGAAAAATGGCATCCATTTGAAGTGCACAAGCAAGCCCCAGGAATAGAATAGCTACATTACTTGATTGTCTCTGAGCATATTGTACATACGCTGACAAAACCTTTTTCATTGGACTTCCAGTGAAATGTCTGCAAGATTGAATGTCACTGCACTGAAAGGGCACAAATACCCAAGAAGAAATTGGAGACATGTAGGTTATGAATGTGTCTAAAAGTATGAATAGCAACCCAAATTAATACAGTAGGTGAGCTACTTCTCAAGAGACCAATTTTTCTCTCTGTCGGCTGTACCAGGGAAACGCTCAGGACAGCTAGATCCCTATTACATTATGGTTCGTTGTGACACACTGAGGAACCTACAGTATTCACGTGGTTTTGGCCAAACTATTAATAACTGCTTTGCTATGATTGGGTATCATGCGTCGACCCAGTTTAGAATGAGCCTATAATGTGATTGTTCTGAGAATCCCAACGTCATATCAAAAGCTTTAACAGCAGGGAACCAAGCATCTGCAGCCTCAAACATTTTAAAAATCTTTCAATAAGGCATTTGATTCATTTGATCAGTTCTGGCAATTCTGTTATAGGCCTACCTGACAGGGCATGCATTGTCTGGTTATTTTACGGTTTTATGAATGTTTTTGATGAATCACACTGGAGTGCCCTTTAAGTGAGACATTCCACTCCATTCATGTCCTCTCATTTGGTGCCAAACTCAGCATATTGCTTTTGCAAAAATGTTTGTAGACGAATATGCATTGCAGTTATTATACAGAATATATTGTGTCCTGATACAGTTGAAGTCGGAAGTTTACATACACTCAGGTTGGAGCCATTAGAACTTGTTTCTCAACCACCCCACAAATTTCTTGTTAACAAACTATAGTTTTGGCAAGTCGGTTAGGACATCTACTTTATGCATGACACAAGTCATTTTTCCAACAATTGTTTACAGACAGATTATTTCACTTATAATTCACTGTATCACAATTCCAGTGGGTCATAAGTTCCCATACACTAAGTTGACTGTGCCTTTAAACAGCTTGGAAAATTGAAGAAAATTATGTAATGGCTTTAGAAGCTTCTGATAGGCTAATTTACATGATTTGAGTCAATTGGAGGTGTACCTGTGGATGTAGTTCAAGGCCTACCTTCAAACCCAATGCCTCTCTGCTTGACATCATGGGAAAATCAAAAGAAATCAGCCAAGACCTCAGAAAAACAATTGTAGACCTCCACAAATCTGGTTCATCCTTGGGAGCAATTTCCAAACGCCTGAAGGTACCATGTTCATCTGTACAAACAATAGTACTCAAGTATAAACACCATGGAAACACGCAGCCGCCATATCGCTCAGGAAGGAGACGTGTTCTGTCTCCTAGAGATGAATGTACTTTGGTGCGAAAAGTGCAAATCAATCCCAGAACAACAGCAAAGGACCTAGTGAAGATTCTGGAGGAAACAGGTACAGAAGTATCTATATCAACAGTAAAACGAGTCCTATATCGACATAACCTGAAAGGCCACTCAGCAAGGAAGAAGCCACTGGTACAAAACCGGCATAAAAAAGCCAGACTAAGGTTTGCAACTGCACATAGGGACAAAGATCGTACTTTTTGGAGAAATGTCCTCTGGTCTGATGAAACAAAAATAGAACTGTTTGGCCATAATGACCATCGTTATGTTTGGAGGAATAAGGGGGAGGCTTGCAAGCCGAAGAACACCATCCCAACCATGAAGCATGGGGATGGCAGCATCATGTTGTGATGGTGCTTTGCTACAGGAGGGACTGGTGCACGTCACAAAATAGATGGCTTCATGAGATAGGAGAATTATGTGGATATATTGAAGCAACATCTCAAGACATCAGTCAGGAAGTTAAAGCTTGGTCGCAAATGGGTCTTCCAAATGGACAATGACCCCAAGCATACTTCCAAAGTTGTAGCAAAATGGCTTAAGGACAACAAAGTCAAGGTATTGGAGTGGCCATCACAACGCACTGACCTCAATCCTATAGAAAATGTGTGGGAAGAACTGAAAAAGCGTGTGCGAGCAAGGAGGCCTACAAACCTGACTCAGTTACACCAGCTCTGTCAGGAGGAATGGGCCAAAATTCACCCAAGTTATTGTGGGAAGCTTGTGGAAGATTACCCGTAACGTTTGACCCAAGTTAAACAATTTAAAGGTAATGCTACCAAATACTAATTGAGTGTATGTAAACGTCTGACCCACTGGGAATGTGATGAAAGAAATAAAAGCTGAAATAAATCATTCTCTCTACTATTATTCTGACATTTCACATTCTTAAAATAAAGTGGTGATCCTAACTGACCTAAGACAGGGAACTTTTACTAGGATTAAGCGTCAGGAATTGTGAAAAATTGAGTTTAAATGTATTTGGCTAAGGTGTATGTTCATTTCCGACTTCAGCTGTATGTTGTAATGTATTATGTATTGGTCATTAATATGACAACTATTGAGAAGTATTCATTGTGAAGGGAATTGTTCATTGATTAAATACCTGTTTAGGGCTTTTAACATGTTCAGGTGCTAATTTTCAACCCCCTAGAGTTGGTCAGCATGGAAATCAAATTAGCATAATAAAAAAATCCACATCAAACTCTGTCTGTTTAAGCTAGAGATATCTTTTTTGCATGAGCTGCGTCTCAATCCACCCCATTCGCCAATGTCGGCCTTCCGCTTCCGTGGTGGAAGGTGGCAGGGCTACAGCGCTTTTCGCCAGACCAGGACACATCCCGAAAATCGGTCTTCTCACAAAAACTTATGCAGAGTCTGAACGGTTTGGGCTTGAAAGTTGAGACTGTTACAAACGTGATGGTATTCTCTGTTTTGCTCTAGGACCCCCACAAGCTTCACGGGACTCGTCTGAAGTTGGTTCTGCCGATGTGCCAACTTCTGTCTGCAGTGTCCGAACGGTTTGGGCTACAAACTAATGTGACCCCACCATCGGAAGTTGAGCCCCTTACGAAACACGCACATGGCGTCCAAACAATTGGATGAATTGGATAGGGCATTTCCACATCAACGGTATATGGGTCATTCCACGCAAAAAAATATATAAGAAAAGCTTTTTTAAATCTCTCAGATATAGGACAGACACTTCAAATCATACTTCCTTTTTTAAATCTCTCAGATATAGGACAGACACTTCAAATCATACTTCCTTTTTTAAATCTCTCAGATATAGGACAGACACTTCAAATCATACTTCCTTTTTTAAATCTCTCAGATATAGGACAGACACTTCAAATCATACTTCCTTTTTTAAATCTCTCAGATATAGGACAGACACTTCAAATCATACTTCCCTTTTTAATGTTCTTTTTTCTTTGTTATTTTTTGTTGTTGGGGGGGTTACAGGTACTGTATTCATGTCAATTTACACACTTTATACCATATGTACTCATAGGCTGCCACATTAAATAATACAAAGTTAAGAAATACATACAGAGAAATTATCATATTGATCACACAGGATTTTGAACTAATAAAATTGGTATGTAAAGAATGATTTTGCTAATAAAGTAATTTAAAGAAATAAAAATAGAGGTCAAAATTATTGCCACCCCTTTTTTCAATACTCTAGCACCCTCCCCCTTTCGAGGATAAGGACACTGAGTCTTAAATGTTTTATGAGATTGGAGAAGACATTGGGAGGGATCTTAGACCAATCCTCCTTACTGAATCTTTCCAGATCCTTGATATCCTTCATCTGTTCTTATGGGCTGCTTTCTTCAATTCAAACCTTAGGTTTTCAATGGGGTTCATCAGGAGACTGAGATGGCCACTGCAAAATGTTGATATTGTGGTCAATTAACCATTTCTTTGTGATTTTGATTCATGCTTGGGGTTATTGTCTTGCTGGAAGATCCACTTGTGGCTAACTGCCTCCTGGCAGAGGCAACCAGGTTTTTGTATAAAATGTCCTAGTACTTTGTAAAGTTCATGATGCCATTGATCTTAACTCCATTGGTCCCTTTTTGAGTGAAGAATAATATTTTATTTTAGGGGCTACAAGCAGAACACAAAACTATTTGACATAAACAGTTGCATTCATGAGTTATATTGAAAAATGTCAATAAACAAATCAGGTCCGCCGAGCTTAAAATGATCTCCAACTAGTCAGTGACAGCTGTGTAGAGTTTGGAGTTTGTGACAGCTTCTACATGAGCGTATTACAGTATTATAGACAATTTGTCCTGGGATTTCCTATGATCTTCTATGTAGACGAACCGCTTACCTTCTAACGATTCTTGTGTGGCTCTGTGTCGTTATCCTCACAAGGGTAGGGTGCTGGTGTACTGAAAACAGGCGCGCCAATAATTATGTGTTATTTATTTTACACAGTATCTTTTGCTCATCTTCATCAAGGGTGCCAATAATTATGGACCTGACTGTATACCACCATTTTGCACCTGAATCCTAATGCTTCACACCCTCCTGACAACACCATATGGTCCACTATTCTACAACGTTTCAGTAACATTTTAGCAGGCCAACAATACTGGTGTACCTTTTTATAATGTTGTTCACAACATCTCGTAAAATCCCCTTGAACGTCCCTCCAACTGGGGATTATTAGTAACCTCTGACGTCATTTGTCAATAAGACAGCAAGCATGGCAGCATCTTCAGCCTTCAACCTATTGATTTAGAAAGTGAAAGCAGCTTTTTATGGACCCAAAAATATTTTTTAAAGTCACAATCATTTCAATGACCTCCATGTTTGATGGCATTTCCCAGCTCAAACACGTGAATGTACCCTACTCAGTAATTATGACTTCACAACTGTCATTTATCACAGTTGGTTATGAACGCAACATTATTCCCAGAATCCGCAAACTTAAATGTCATTCATTACCTAATTTATATTCTTGACTAGCCTGTGTGCATATTTAATCTAAGTAGGATCTTAGAAGGCAGGGGTGAGTTTCCCAAAACCTCTGAAGCACTAAAATCATCTGAAATCTATTGGTAGGCAATCGATCTTAGTGCACAAACGTTTTGAGAAACCCACCTCAGATCAGTTGATAGAGATAGGTGTACAATTGGTGACTGACTGCAGGACCATGGGCCTGGAACTTCAGACAGACATTTCCTTCCACCCAGAGAGAGAGAGAGATCCAAACCTCCTCTCTCTCTAACTATTTATATGCTGCTGTAACCTTGTGGTAGCAGTCACACTCCGCCTGCCACCTGGCTCCGCATGGATGACTGCCACCACTGTCATTGTCAATAGTGTTCAGATGCAGGCGTCAGCTGCGGGCGGGCAGGCAGGAGACCAGGCAGGCGGTGGGGAGGGTGATGAAAGATGCACAGACAGACGAGGGGACAGATTAATTATTCAGGGACACAGGTAAGAGCAGACAGCGGGGAAAGGATGTGTCAACAAACTGTTTTGATGATTAATATTTTTGTCCCGGGTCATTTGACAGTGGTGGTGAGGGTATGAAAGGGCATTAGGGTTGCATGTGTACTCAGTCACCCTCTAACAGTCACCTGCTCACCTCGACCTTCAGTGAACCTAGACTCACCCCAACCTGCGACAGGGCCACGAGTACAGCCATCCTACCAAGTCCCTCTCTGCCTATACTCTTACATCTGCAGGCTGGAAGTGAATATTTGGTTATATTGTACCTGTGTTGTTAATAGTCTAGGGTGAGTTGAGCTTACTTCCAGGTGGCATGGCAGAGTTTATGCAGGATCTCTAGGGGGTGCATACACACCCCCTGCTGAAGTGACATCCCTTTTTATATGTAAAGCTACAGAGGCTGACAAGAGAAGCAGCTCCACTGTCCTCATTTCAACTATGACTCACGTCTCCCTTGCCTTGCTCTTGGTTCTGGTGCAGAGAATATTCAGTGGAAACTATATAGCTAGCTGATGGAGATATTGCAAGAATGACTTCATGTGTTCTGATTTTGGGGGCGAAACAAATAATAAGTCGCTCACTTTGCAGCCGTATCAGCAAGTCAAGTGGAGGTACATTAATATTTTTAGCGAGTCAACCGCTTCCCATTCTTCCTGTGGTACCACTGATCATGTGATCAACGTCCATCCGTGGCATTAGCTCACCTGAGTCTTTAATCAATACAGTGGGAGTAGAGAGGGATATGGATAGATGTAGAAGAACACCGTGGCGAGGGTGAGGGATGATGGAGTTTAGGGGTATCATGACTACAATGACCCTCACAGAGCTAAATCTTATCCCCCTGTCAAATAAATCTCAGCCCCTGACCCAGAGCTTTCACTTGATTATTCATTCTGTGTGCTCTTGTCACTTGCCAAAAGGCAAACTACATGACTCATTGGCAGAGCGTTTAAAGTCTAGCTGTCCTTGTTTGGCTGAGAGCTGCTGCAATTGACATGGGATGAAATAAAGGAACGAGGGATGGGGGTTGGGGCGGGCCACAACAATGCAATGGACATCTCCACTGTGCTAATGTCATGGGTTGAATTATAAACCCCAGAATCA
The DNA here is from genome assembly GCF_045791955.1 of Oncorhynchus clarkii lewisi. Lineage (NCBI taxonomy): Eukaryota > Metazoa > Chordata > Actinopteri > Salmoniformes > Salmonidae > Oncorhynchus > Oncorhynchus clarkii. Next base: position 62,840,420 of record NC_092152.1, read on the forward strand.
GCTGTTACTGTTGCCAGAGCAGAAAGTCCAGGGTGATGAAGTGCTTTGCCCAAAGTCAGGATTTTTGGCTTGGATGAAGACACCCAGGTCAACACATTGTTGTGTTTGGGGGTCGGTTTGTATCAGCACAAAAAACAAAGAGCAGGCTACATGGGGACAATGGCACAGCATCAGATCTCCTGTACTGAACGAGGCTGCAAGTGTGCAGACAGTATACATGTGTATGTTGCAGAAAACTGTTAAAAACTGAGAAAGGACAAGATAGTGTGTGTGTGTGTGTGAGAGAGAGAGAGAGAGAGAGAGAGAGAGAGAGAGAGAGAGAGAGAGAGAGAGAGAGAGAGAGAGAGAGGAGCTTATCTCTGGCTACAGGCAGCAGTTACACCCAGAACCATGCCTGGGACCAGGAGGGAGGGTCAGCATGTTTCAGTCTACAGTTCTATGGATGTGAGTCAGTGGCTGATGCATGACAATAAAAACTGGGCCTGACTATTAAACACCTGTTATTCCTGCATCCACACTGGGAATTCACAGCAGTCGCTGCCTTCCTGATACAGGATTGAGTAGACAAAAATAATCTCACTGTTGATGTTGACAAAACTAAGGTCTGTATGAATGTACTCACGTATCTGAAACTGCAAAAGCATGATTGTTTTTCATGTTAAGTAGAGCTATTCAAGTATTGAGGGCAGATATACTTTTTTATGCCTTTAACATGCACACGTTACATTCACTTTTACAGCGCACCAAATCCATATCCACCCATCCATTTAGTCTCAACCTCACTTGTGTGTGCCATGGTTGACTTTGTAAAAATAGCTTAACTCGATCCTTTCCCATCTGCCATGGACCATAAGGAAAGCAGGTTAATTGATTTGTGAGGGAACAATCGAGTGGTGACATAAATGCGAGTTACCCAATCAACAATCAATCTGCGTCCGTAGTCATGCTAATCAGGTAAATCCGGACGTGGTCATGAACTGCAGGTTAGTTTGGGTTGTTGACTTGTCCTGCATGCTCAACTCATGGAGCATTATGCATTCAGTGAAGAGCCCACATTCCCCAATTAATTAAAGCGTTCCTTAACGAGCCTTGATGTGAGCAGCAATGTTATCTTTTCCCATTTGCTATGTAAATGACGTCCTCATCTTTCTACTTATCATACCATGTTGGTAAGATCAATGAGAGATTTCTTGGGAGCTCAGTCCTGCAGAGTGATGAATGAACAGCAAAGCTGCCATTTTGGTCTCGCGTCTTTGATTCGTCCAAAAAGGCAAAAGGATGCCATCTGTAAAGTGCATCAAATATGTTCATGTTCTTTCTTTTAATTGAATCAAGTTATTAGGTGAAGAAGAGTTGTTGAGAGAGTTAAAATTACATATAGCCTTTTTAAGAATTGTGGTGCAGTGCAGAGCAGTATTTGGGGTATTTTGATAAAGGCGTTGGTCTTTGGTTAGGACTTAGAAGAACATGGTGTGTGAAGAACACAGAACAGTGGTGCTGATGTAGGGATGATGTAAATCTGCACACAAAAACACAACGTGAGAGACAGTCAGGAGTGGTGTCTGTTTTAAAAGCTTGTTTGACAAGGCTTGACACCAACAGGAGACAGTGCCCTTTGCACGCATGCTAGCTGTAAATGTCTCTGTAAATGTCTCACACTCTCCTTTCCAGCAACAGTAATTGATGCCTGTGGCAAAAATAATCTTCAGCGTTGTAGGCTATGACACCTTTGCAGAAGGTTTTCACTGGCACTCAAAGATGCATGCACCTGTGGGAAATTCACACACCGTCAAAAACCTTCCCCAACTGCCTGGACCAGCGGCAGAAGGCAGGACGGCCAGCCAGACAACTAGACCAGGTTGACACCATTACTTCTTCTGACTGCTGATTGCTGGGACAGAACTTTGCCTCCTTTCAAAAGTGTCCTGAGCCCCAAATGCTGCAGAAAAGGTGGCAGAGAGACTATGGCAGGAAGTGTCTTAAGACTCTCTAAATCTCAGCCCAGTTCAACGCAAACTGTTCTTAACCTAAATTCTGCAGAGAAAGTGGCAGAGAGACTATGGCAGCCATGCTCTCAGACTTGTTCAAGTGAAGGGCATATCTCTGGATGATTGACTAGATGATACTGTATACGGTCTCACTCTGGCCTCTCCTAGCTGCAGAAGGGAGGGATGAAGGGGCCGTGTGGGGCTTTCCCTCCCCAGGGCTCCCGAGGTTAAGAGCTCTGGGTTCTGGTTTAAAGTCTGGGTAGAATGAGGCCTAGTGTGGCGACACAGAGCATCTAGTTGCCCAGCTAGCACATTTGGTTTCTTGAAAGTTGTGGGAATGTACATTTTTGGTTTCCCATTGGTTCTGGGAACGAAGCCATAAGTTACCTGATGGTTAAAACGGAAAGTTTTTAAACGTTCTGAGAACGGAAGTGAAATTTTGGTCTGTTCTAGGAATGTACATTTTTAGGTTGCAGGGAGGGTCTGATAACGTTTTCCTGTGGTTCCTTGAAAGATTTCCTGGGATGTTTTATTAACTTTATGAGAACAAAAATTATAGGTTATTTGAAGGTAATTACATAACGTTCATGTTTCAATAAGAATTTACAAAGCTGGTCATTTTAGACTATTCAAACAGACCCTATTTCAAAGGAAACAAGCACTCATTGAGATCAGGTGTGACCAGTTAGTTGGTGCGGCCAACACACCTGAACAAACTTAACATGAGTGTCAGCGTCAGTGGTGTATAGGTGAGGATGGAGTCAAGCGCAGGAAACAGAACTGAGTAAAAATAACGTACTTTACTTCGGGAAAAATAAACAGTACAATAAATCCATGTAGGGATAACAAACCCTAACACACAAGACTAACACAAAACAGGAACAATCACGCACAAAACATAATGAGAACCAGAGGGTTAAATAGGGAAATAATTATAACGTAATGGGAACCAGGTGTGTACACTCAAGACATAACAAATGGAAAAAGAAACGTGGATCGGTGGCAGCTAGAAAGCAGGTGACGACGACCGCCGAACGCCGCCCAGACAAGGAGAGGCACCAACTTCGGCGGAAGTCGTGACAATGAAAGGATAGAGAGAGTTTTGTTGATGCTGAGAATGGAATGTATATGTTTTTAAATAACATTCTTGCAAAAGTTATTTAGGCGCATTAACACTGCACGTTAGCACAGGGCAAAGAGCCTCCTTAGCCCAGGGCTAAGCGAGTGTTCACATTTACACATTCTAAAGTGGGCTAGCACCAACCTTAGCTCAGCTCTAGCGGGCCCTGCTCCGGAGGAGGGTTAGCACCGACTTTGTGGTTAGCCCCAGAACACAGTGCCAAAATAGCCAGCGTGAAACAGGGTCAAGAACAATACCTATAAAGCTCACTGTCCAATCACAAAAGCTGCACTATCACTTAATTTACATATGCTCGTGATGCCTGTAATGCATTTTGATAAATACATTCTTATTATTTCATCCTGAAGACATAATCAAAAACTTTCATGCGTACACATATTGGTTGCTATGCCTTACAAAAATGGTTGCTATGCAGGCTGGCTCATGTCTTCTCACCTAGCCAACTAAAGTTACAAACTTTATAGTTGGAAGGGCAGCAAACCCTCCATTTTTGTAATTTTTCATAACTTTCTATTGTTATTCAATTCGATTTATCCATGATAACAATATTGTTGCATGTTTTTGCCTGGATCAGAAATGTTAATGTCTCGTTCATGCACAGCATTTTCCGTACAAGGGTGAGATCGAATTTTAAAAGTGAAACATTGTTTCCGGGGTCTGACAAGCAGACAGCAAGGTTTATACAAACCATCACTGTTGGAAATAATATGCTAGGCTAGAAGCAAGAAGAAACAATGTGTTAAATTGCTTATAACATTGGTCGCGTGTCAGAGACAGAATGTTGGTCGCATGTTGTGTTTGTCCGTTAGCCCAAGGCTTTGGAATACCAGTGTGAATCCTTATCCCAGGGCTAAAGCTTATCCCATTGTTAACAAATTATTGTGTGAACACAGGCAAAGCTAGCCCGGCGCCAGTCTAACCCGGGGCTGAGAACAATGCAGTGTTAAACTGCATTTTGTAAAAAGACCCCTGTAGATATAAAAAAATATATATATTTAAAAATGATTTGTTTAAACATTGAATTTGGCCTCACTGCTATTATCCCATACAAACACATTTAATAACATATTCATACACGGCAAAACAGAGAGTCAAAAGTTTGTTTTGAAGTGTCTGTCCTATATCTGAGAGATCAGGAAATTATTTTCATTATTTTTACCCATATTGAACTCCTTTTTTGGGGCACTAAATTACTTCCATACATTCTTCCATCCATTGGGGTGGCAGATAGCTTAGTGGTTAGAGTGTTGGACTTGTAACCGAAAGCTGACAATGTTGTTCTGCCCCTGAACAATGCAGTTAACCCACTGTCCCTGGGCCGTCATTGAAAATAAGAATGTGTTCTTAAATGACTTGCCTAGTTAAATAAAGGTAAAATTAAAAACAAATGTCTTTAACTTGTACCGACTACCATCAGATGAGAATTATGAGACTTGTGGGAATCCTAGAGCAAAACAACCAACATGTACATATGTGTTTGTGAGTCTCACCTTTCGATAGTGGGCTCATATTAATGTGTAGCCCAAACAGTTCGGACGCTACAGACAGAAGCTGGCAGATCGGCGGTACCGACTTTAGACGAGTCCCGTGATGCTTGTGGGGGTCGTAGAGCAAAACGGAGAGTCTCCTCTTTCCACAGAGGGGTATTATTAGTTTGTGGCCCAAACGGTTCCAACGTTACAGATGGTTTTGTGAGAAGACCGGTGTTCGGGATGCCTCAATGTTTGACATTCACCGTTGTAGCTCTGCCAGCTTTCACCGCAGAATCGGAAGGCCGGCATTGGCGGATGCAGTGGATTGAGACACAGCCCAGCAAATAGAGATATCTACAGACAGATTTTGTTGTTCTTTTATACTAATTCTAATTCGACATCGACTCTAGGGATTAATGTTCTCTGAACGTTCTGAGAATATGACTTTAAATAGAACCACGAGGAAACCTGTAGAAAACCTTACGCTTAGGGACTAAAATTCCCTTAGAAAGTGTTTTTTTCTTAAAGTTCTCTGAATGTTCTGAGAACATGACTTTGAATAGAATCATGAAGAAACCTGTAGAAAACGGTATGATGAAGTACTGAAATTCCCACAGAAAAACGTTGTTTCTTAACGTTCTCTGAACAATTTGAGGACATTACTTGAAATATTACCATGAGGAAACCTGTTGGAAACATTATAGGAAGGTTGCATGCAAAACAACCATAATACAACCAAACACTCACCAAGCTCTAAGAAACATATGGTTCTCAGAATGTTTTGTGCTAGCTGGGTAGAATGGAGCCTAGTGTGGAGACACAGAGTATCTGGTTACAACTAGGCCTAGTGTGGAGACTGTATCTGGTTAGAACGAGGCTATACTGTAGCTACAGTTGGTCAGGCAATTAGATAGGCACTGTGTGAAACACTACCTCACGCTGTTCTCAATCCATTGCTGCATGCCTGCCTGCCTGCCTCAGCACAATAAATATGTATGAGTTAAAGCTGAAATGTAGGGAGGGACTAAATAAACCATCCAAATGCCAAACAATTGTCATACCCATACCTGTTGCTGCGGAGTCACTCTTTTGTGATAAAACTGGCCTAATGGGTTATAATGTACAACAGAGGATGTTTATAACTTGAGTGCCCCTGAGCCTCTATCCAAAATCACTCTGCATACCAATCTTCCATCTTCAGCTTGACTTTTTAATGACTCAATGGCTCTCAGCAAGCTTGTTTTATTCTGATGCTGTACTAGCTCTTCTGATGTCCAGGCAATGTCAAACACACACACACGCACGCACACACACATACACACACACACACACACACACACACACACACACACACACACACACACACACACACACACATACACACACACACACACACACACATACACACACACACACACACACACACACACACACACACACACACACACACACACACTGATCTGAACTAACCTTTGGAATAGTCATAGCTTTATGGGTGATGCATTTAGAGCCAATCTTAACATATAAAAAAGGATAACAAGATCAATATACCCTACTTTTCTATTCACAAAGATGTTCTTTTTTATCTGGGAGGCTAGTTCAGACAGAATAAACTTTATTGATCTCTGACTCCAGGACACCACCTAGTATCCTTGAAGAATAACAAACTTAGTTAGTTACATTCAACCCTTAACTTTGCACACTGTCTAATAGTCTAACAAGCATGTTTGGAAACAGTAGTGGATCATTGAATTGCAAATCAAGACCAGACAGCATCCACCCGCTGTGTGAAGCCTTTAAAAACATGCAATGAAACTTTACACAGACCACAGACAGTATTTAACTCTACAATAAACACTGCTAGCACATTTGATTCCTTGGAAGTTGTGGGAACGTACGTTTTGGGTTTCCCATTGGTTCTGGGAACGAAGCCATATGTTTCCTGACCGGTAAAATGTAACGTTTTTTTTTAACGTTCTGAGAACGGAAGTGAACATTTTGCCTGTTCTGGGAAGGTTTATTTTTAGGTTGCAGGGAGGTTTTACTCTGGGAGGTTTTACTGCTCTGAGGATGGAAATTATAGGTAATTTTGAGTTGTTTTAATAACTCCCTTCAAAAATTCCCTGAATGTTTCAGTATGTTGTTTACATACTCATCTCATATGTATATACTGTACTCGATACCATCTACTGTATCTTGCCTATGCTGCTCTGTACCATCACTCATTCAAAAATCCTTATGTACATATTCTTTATCCCCTTACACTGTGTACAAGACAGTAGTTTTGGAATTGTTAGTTAGATTACTTGTTGGTTATTACTGCATTGTCGGAACTTGAAGCACAAGCATTTCGCTACACTCGCATTAACATCTGCTAACCATGTGTATGTGACAAATAAAATTTGATTTGATTTGATTTTGACTTTTAATAAAGCTGCTAGCCCATTTAGGGTTAACTTTTTTGAACACCAAACTCCAAAAGCACAGATAGGGCGTAGGGAAATTAATGTCCTTAGGCACTAATCATGCAAACACATTTTTATTGTGGCATGGCATCAGTGAGATTCAAAACTATAATCTTCTGTTTTCTATCCATGAAATGAGTTCACCGTGCGCCACCACGAGGGATCTAGCGTGCATTGTTTTTTTATGCATACAAAGCTGTTCAATTTTGTCTATTTAAACAGACCCCATTTCAAAGGAAGCAAGCACTCCTTAACATCAGGTGTGGTCAATTAGATTGAACACATTTGACAAAATAGAGGATAGAGAGAGTTATTAAATGTGCTGCAAATGTTCCAAAGCCAAGCAACTATCCTGCACCATTCCAAGAAAGTTGTGGGAAGGTTGTATTCTTTTCGTGATCAGTACACATCAACGGATCATGTATTTTCAGATACGTGAGGCAATCCTTTTATTAAAAATTTAAAACTGAAATATCACATTTACATAAGTATTCAGACCCTTTGCTATGAGACTCAAAATTGAGTTCAGGTGCATCTTGCTTCCATTGATCATCCTGGAGATGTTTCCACAACTTGATTTTTAGTCCACCTGTGGTAGATTCCATTGATTGGACATTATTTGGAAAGGCACACACCTGTCTATATAAGGTCCCACAGTTGACAATGCATGTCAGAGGAAAAACCAAGCCATTAGGTCAAAATAATTATCCGTAGAGCTCCGAGACAGGATTGTGTCAAGGCACCGATCTGGGGAAGATCACCAAAAAAATGATTCAGCATTGAAGGTCCTCAAGTACACAGTGGCTTCCATCAATCTTAAATGGAAGAAGTTTGCCACCACCTAGACTCTTCCTAGAGTTGTCAGTCCGGCCAAATTGAGCAATCGGGGGAGAAGGGCCTTGGTCAGGGAGGTGACCAAGAACCCGGTGGTCACTCTGATAGTGCTCTAGAGTTCCTCTGTGGAGATAGCAGAACCTTCCAGAAGGGAAACAATGTCTGCAGCACTCCACCAATCAGTGCCTTTATGTTGGAGTGAGGCACCTAAAGGCACCTAAAGACTCCCTGACCATGAGAAACAAGATGCTCTGGTCTGATGAAACCAAGATGCAACTCTTTGGCCTGATTGCCAAGCGTCACGTCTGGAGGAAACCTGGCACGGTCCCTACGGGGTCTTTTCAGTGGCAGGGACTGGGAGACTTGGCAGGATCGAGGGAAAGATGAACGGAGCAAAGTACAGGGAGATCCTTAATGAAAACCTGCTCCAGAGCGCTCAGGACCTCAGACTTGGGCAAAGGTTCACCATCCAAAAGGTAAACAACCCTAAGCACACAGCCAAGAGAAGGCAGGAGTGGCTTCGGGACAAGTCTCTGAGTGTCCTTGAGTGGCCCAGCCAGAGCCCGGTCTTGAACCCAATCGAACATCTCTGGAGAGACCTTAAAATATCTGTGGAGCAACTCTCTCCATTCAACCTGACAGAGCATGAGAGGATCTGCAGAAAAAGAATGGGAGAAACTCTCCAAATTACAGGAGTGCCAAACTGGCGTCGTACCCAAGAAGACTCAAGGCTGTAATTGTTGCTAAAGATGCTTCAACAAAGTCCTCAGTAAAGGGTCTGAACACTTATGTAAATGTGATATTTCATTTTTTTATATTACAGAAATGTGCAAATTTTCTAAAATTGTCTACATCACCGCCTGGTACGGCAACAGCACCGCCCACAACCGCAGGGCTCTCCAGAGGGTGGTGCAGTCTGCACAACGCATCACTGGGGGCAAACTACCTGCCCTCCAGGACACCTACAACACCCAATGACACAGGAAGGCAAAACAGATCATCAAGGACAATAACCACCCGAGGCACTACCTTTTCACCCCGCTTCCATCCAGAAGGCTTGCCGTACCAGGCGGTGATACAGACTGACAGGATCCACTCAATTGTGCACATGTAAAAGTTAGTGAGGGTTTTTGGTGACAAACCAAATTTTTTCAGCCTCCTGAGGTTCACCACACTGTATGTGTGCGTGGACCATTTCAATTTGTCTGTGATATGTACTTTCCACCTTCTCCACTGCTGTCCCATCGATGTGGATAGGGGGGTGCTCACATGGCTGTTTCCTGAAGTTCACAATCATCTCTTTTGTTTTGCTGACATAGAGTGAGAGGGTATTTTCTTGACACCACACTCCGAGGGCCTTCACTCTTCCCTGTAGGCTGTTGCGTCGTTATTGGTAATCAAGCCTGCCATTGTAGTGTCGTCTGCAAACTTGGAGACGTGCATGGCCACACTGTCGTGGGTGACGAGAGAGTACAGGAGAGGGCTGAGAACACACCCTTGTGGGACCCCAGTGTTGAGGATCAGTGGAGTGGAGATGTTGTTTCCTTCCTTCGCCACCTGAGGGCAGTCCGTCAGGACATCCAGTTGCACAGGATCTCAAGCTTAATGATGAGTTTGGAGGGTACTATGGTGTTAAATGCTGAGCTGTGGTCAATGAACTGTGTTGGTTGCACTGCATTGTCCTCAAAGTGTGCAAAGAAGTTATTTAATATGTCTGGGAGCAAGACGTCGATGGCCGCTGGTTTTCTTTTTGTAATCCGTGATTGTTTGTAGACCCCACTGTTGAATTGCGACTCCACTTCGTCTCTATACTGACACTTTGCTTGTTTGTTTGCCTTGCGGAGGGAATAACTACACTGTTTGTATTTGGCCATGTTTCCAGTCACCTTGCCATGATTAAATGCGGTGGTACGTGCTTTCAGTTTTGCTCGAATACTGCCATCAATTCACGGTTTCTAGTTAGGGAAGGTTTTAATAGTCACAGTGGGTACAACATCTCCTATACACTTCCTTATAAACTTGCACACCAAGTCAGTGTATACGTCAACGTTATTGTCTGAGGCTACCCAGAACATATCCCAGTCCACGTGATCGAAGCAATCTTGAAGTGTGGAATACGATTGGTCAGACCAGCGTTGGATAGACCTAAGCAAGGGTGCTTCCTATTTTAGTATCTGCCTATAGGAGGGGAGCAACTAATGAATTCATGGTCAGATTTGCCAAAAGGAGGGCAGGGGAGGGCCTTGTATGCATCACAGAAGTTAGAATAGCAGTGGTCGAGTGTTTTACTCAGTCATGTACTGCAATCGATATGCTGATATAATTTATGTAGCCTTGTTCTCAGATTAGCTTTGTTAAAATCCCCAGCTACAATAAATGCAGCCTCAGGATATATTGTTTCCAGTTAATCATGAATCATACACCCCCCGCTCTTCTTCTTACCAGAGAGATGTTTGTTTCTGTCGGTGCAAAACACTGAAAATCCCGTTGGCTGTACAAACTCTGACAGCATGTCCCCAGCTAGCCATGTATCCATGAAACAGAGTATGAAAGCAACTCTTGCCCTATTTTCGTTGACTTTGTTAACTAGGGACTGGACATTAGCGAGTAATATACTCGGAAGCGGTGGGTGGTGTGTTCGCATCCGAAGCCTCACTAGAAGACCGCTACTGCACCCTCTCCTCCTCCAATGGCGTTGTTTTGGGTCGGCCTCTGGAATCAGTTCAAATGCCCTGGGAGGTGCAGACAAAGGATCCGCTTTGGGAAGGTCGTATTCCTGGTCGTAGTGCTGGTTGTGCTGGTAAGTTGATGTCTCTCTGATATCCAATAGTTCTTCCCGGCTGTATGTAATAACACTTAAGGTTTTCTCGGCTAACAACGTAAGAAATAATACTTCGAAAAACAAAATACTGCACAGTTTCCTAAGGACTTGAAGCCAAGCCGCCATTTTGCATCTCGCTAATAAGATAACTTTCAAGGGATAAACTAGAAGGCTAGTTTATCAAATATTGTTTGATTTGCTTGCCATCTATAGTGGTGATGACAGTTGTCTGACTGACAACTTTACCAGGATGAGGACTTGCCGATATCAATCTATTTCTTGAAGTCTAATCTCTGATGAAGCAATCTAAATGACACATGTTGTTTGCTACATGCCAAATGGATAGCCTACGCTCACCTATCTGAAAATATGTGATCAATTGATGTTTACTAATTGTGAAAAGCATGCAGTTACTTGGTCCCTATAAATTGAAAATGTGTTGTTCTGACTATGCTCTTCAAGATGTGATGATATTAAAACCAAATAGTACCAACATTTATTTAACAATCCCCTGAAAATGGCACATTATCAATGGTTTTATCTGAGCTGTGGGTTTTCTTGCCCCCCAGCAGCCAAATCGAACACTCTGCACTGTATTGTGACGTTTTGTTGACAAAGACCTATCCAAACAGCTTCAAAATTGGGATTGTGTTCTGTTTATATCACAAGGCAAATATTTATCTTTCCTTATTTGATTTGGTTTGAATTGACAAACAAACCAACAGCCAACAGATGTCAGAGCAAACATCAGCCAGGACAGAGTGGGGACACTGCCCCAGGCAACATCTCTGGAAGGGGCATTAAGCCATTAAGCCAGCTTTAAAAGGGCAATCTGCAGTTGCTATCTCTTTTTGGAATTCTATTTGCCCATTGATTTTTGAATAATATTACTTATACAGTAAAAGTCTCATGAGCTTAGTTCAACTGTTGTACCCCATCAGAACCCAACATATGAGCTTGCTTTACTCCAAGGATTGATAAACATTGTAAATGTAAACACACACTGTATAGCCTGAAAACTCTACATTTGATATCTTCGAGGTTTCATCCATAGCTCTGTCTATCATTTGAGAGTTGTTACATTTATCCAGGCCCATCCCTCAATGATCTGCAATGAGAGAAGAACAGTGCATTCGGAAAGTATTCAGACCCGTTGACTTTTTAAAAACATTCTGTTAGGTTACAGCCTTAATCTAAAATGGATGAAATTGTTTTTTTCCCCCTTATCAATCTACACACAATACCCCATAATGACAAAGCAAAAACAGGTTTTAGAAATGTTTGCAAATTTATAACACAAAACAAACTTAAATATCACATTTACATAAGTATTCAGACCCTTTACTCAGTACTTTGCTGAAGCACCTTTGGCAGCGGATAGAGCCTTGAGTCTTTTTGGGTATGAGGCTGCAAGCTACAAGCTTGGCGCACCTGTATTTGGGGTGCCAAATACAGAGAATCTTCTCTGCAGATTCTCTCATGCTCTGTCAGGTTGGATGGGGAGCGTCACTGCACAGCTATTTTCAGGTCTCTCCAGAGATGTTTGATCGGATTCAAGTCCGGGCTCTGGCTGGGCCACTCAAGGACATTCAGAGACTTGTCCCAAAGCAACTCATGCCTTGTTTTGGCTGTGTGCTTGGGGTCATTATCCTTTGGCCCAGTCTGAGGTCATGAGCGCTCTGGAGCAGGTTTTCATCAAGAATCTCTCTGTACTTTGCTTCATTCATATTTCCCTCGATCCTGACTAGTCTCCCAGTCCCTGCAGCTGAAAAATATCCCCTCAGTATGATGCTGCCACCACCATGCTTCACCATGCTTTTCCTCCAGACGTGACGCCTGACACTCAGGCTAAAGAGTTCCATCTTGGTTTCATCAGACCAGAGCATCTTGTTTCTCATTGACTGAGTCCTTTAGGTGCCTTTTGGCAACTCCAAGCGGGCTGTCATGTGCCATTTACTGAGGAGTGGCTTCTGTCTGGCCACTCTACCATAAACACCTAACTGGTGGAGTGCTGCAGAGATGCTTGTCCTTCTGGAAGGTTCTACCATCTCCACAGAGGAACTGTGGATCTCTGTCAGAGTTACCATCTGGTTCTTGGTCACGTCCTTGACCAAGGCCCTTCTCCCCCGAATGCTTAATATGGCCAGGAAGATCTTGGTGGTTCCAAACTTCTTCCATTTAAGAATGATGGAGGCCACCGTGTCCTTGGGGACCTTCAATGCTGCAGAATTTATTTCTACCCTTCCCCAGATCTGTGCCTCGACACAATCCTGTCTCGGAGCTCTACAGACCTCATGACTTTGTTTTTGCTCTGACATGCACTGTCAACTGTGGCACCTTATATATACAGGTGTCTTTCCAAATCATGTCCAATCAATTGAATTTACCACAGGTGGACTCCAATCAAGTTTCATCAATGAAAACAGGATGCACCTGAGCTCAATTTAGAGTCTCATAGCAAATACTTATGCAAATAAGGTATTTATGTTTTTTTAAATACATTTGCAGAAATGTCTGAAAACCTGTGTTGGCTTTGTCATTATGGGGTATTGTGTGTAGATTGATGAAAATAAGAATAAGAATAATAGAATAAGGCTGTAACGTAACAAGATGTGAAAAAAGTCAAGGGGTCTGGATACTTTCTGAATGCATTGTAACTATTCTACTTGTTTTCATTGGGGGGGGGGGGGGGGGGTTGTTTCTGAAATAGCTATCCATTTGTCTCCACTTCATTAGTAGGAACAGAGTGTTGCTGTTGTCTGCTGTGATATGTGGTGGATGAGTATCTTGAGGCGAGTAAATGTATTGGTTGGCTTCTAGTGTGTAGGAGCATCTGCCTGCTACTGTACCCCTGAACTTCTACCACATCATCATCACCTTCCACACTGAAAACAGAGCGATGATGGACTGCACCTTCCACCTCCTGGTCATGTATTACTAATCCCAGATAGACAGGCTGCCTGCCTGCCATCCTCTCCTTGCTCTCCACAGCCCAGGGACTGCTAGCAGCAAAGTTTGTTCTCCCTTTTGTTGTTGTTTACTCTCGTGGAACCATTTCCAAGGCACCTCTAAGTGTCTGATTAACCAACTTTTTGTTCTAGACTGAAGGGCACGATTTGATGCACATCCTAGTAGTTTATAGGGACCATGTTGAATCAATCAAGAGGCTTCTGCACCCAGCGTAAGAGTCCTTTACATAATCTCATTGTTCCCCGGGTGTGGAGTCCATTTTACCTTACTGATTAAAGTGCTACTTATTGTCATAGTGAACTAGAGGGAGAAGTGTCCTTCACAAGGAGGATGGCCTGAGATGAGCCTGTGTCCCCACCCCAGCAGCCTAGCAGTAGGGAGGCTGTTCTAGTGTCTGTGTATGAGTGTGGGTTTCTAGCCCCCTGCCGGCAGCACTGAGGCACATCATTAGGAGGGTCTAATCAAGGCCAGACAAAACAGCACAGAACAGTCACGGTCCACTCTGTCTAAGTGCCAAGCTAGCTAGCTGCCCGCCAGAGGCATGAAACAAAAACATGATCCCCTAGCAGGTAGGCCCACTTTAGGGTCCAGTCTGCACGGCCTCCCCCTTCTCCATCATGGGCAGGCTGGATGGTGAGGCTGGTTCTATGTTTTTATTGGCTATATTTAGACTAGTCTGCTTCCCTGCAGATAGAGTGCTAATCAGGCCACTGCAACACCAGAGAGAGAGGAGAGAGAGAGAGAGAGGGAGAGAGAGAGAAAGAAGGAGAGAGTGAGTGAGAGAGAGAGGGAGAGGAGAGAGAAATGAGAGAGGAAAGAGAGAGGAGAGCAGAGAAAGAGAGAGAGAGAGAGCGAGAGAGAGATAGAGAGAGAGAGGGGGGGGAGTTCCTGGCCATCTCTCTCTGATACGTTATTCTGCCGTTTCTCACACCTGTATTTGAGATATATTTGATATCTAACGCAGTACTGCTCTTCACATATAATGCTATGAAGGAAGACAATATGGATGCAGTGATATCACAGACAAGGAGCATAAAGTATAGAGCATGAAACAATTATTCAATATGCATACCAATGAAATCACTTAAAGTGATGGCCTCCAAACAGGATGGATCTATAATATTATCTATAATTAATAATACAAGCCTCCTCTGCAAGCATTGCCTATTATTTATTATCATACTGTCAACATTACTCTCCATTATGTATTAGAGTGAGTAAATACTTTAATAACACGTCAAATGGATAATTCATGGTATCTTGAGCAGCTTGCAGGGGGAATGTGAACTCAAACGGCAGGCAGGGTGAAATGGGTTGCATCTTTAGCGCCTGGCTCTCCTGCCTTCTGACCACCGTTGAACAGGGATAACACAGTTTCTCTCTCAGCTTACAGTGCTGGCCAACTCTCTCTATCTTCTTCATTCTCTCCCCTGTCTCTCTCTCTCTCTCTCTCTCTCTCTCTCTCACCATCTCCCTATCTCTATCCCTCTCTTCTTAAATCTAACACCCTCTCTCTCTCTCCCTCTCCCTCTCAAAATGAATCCAGATGCCAAATGAAAGCACTAGGCAGAGCAGTGCTGAATTAAGAACGAGGCTGCATCAGGGACATTCTGAGTGATTTTTTAGGGCAACTTACGCATTTTATCATGTCATTCCAAGTCATAGTTTATTATTACAGAGGAGAATGTCTCCTGGTTCCAGTGAAGAAGAAGGCTTAGTGCTGGAGTGAGAGGTGCAGTGTAGTAGTGACAGGATGTGTTGTTGGCAATTGTGCACCTTCCCCTGTCTGCCTGCCTGCCGGGGGGATTCAGACATATGGTAGGCAGGTAGAAGAAGTTATCATAAGAGAGCACATCCCGGCCTCTTCCACTGTCTCACAGTCCTTGAATTCCCTTGACTCCATTTAATAAACAGGCACTCTCCTCCGGAGTCAGCAGAGATGCGCCCTCCCTACATTTCAACACTACCATTACACTGGCCATGGGGAGAGGAGGGTTAGAGAGAGGACGAGAGAGGAAGCAAAAGATAGAGAGGGACAGAGGGAGTGAGAGAGAGAGAGACAGAGAGAGAGAGAGAGAGAGAGAGAGAGGGAGAGAGAGAGAGAGAGAGAGAGAGCAAGGGGAGTGTCAAGGTGCTTCATCATCCCCAGTGACAAGCATAGCACACAGAGTGGGAAGCGGAGCACATGTCCATGTGCAATCTGCACCCTCATACAGCAAGCAGCAGGCTGCCAGGCTGCCAGGCTGCCAGCGGTCACCTCGCTCCACTCAGACGTCTGGCCAAGACCATCTATCCTGTACTCTATCCCACCAACAGCTGCTGGCCCACATCCAGGGGAGGCTACGGCACTTTTAATTGCATTTGTGTTCTGGAGGGGCTGCTTCGATTACATTTACATTTTGATCATGAGTGAAGAGCCTCATCTCCAGAGAGAGGAGAAGCTCCAGAGTTATTGTTGATAAATAACAACCACTGCAACCTTGGTGGTGAAAAGCCCACCGTCGTGAGGGCATCGTAATTCTAAGTGAAAGCAACAATGCAAAACATAAATGGATTGCCTTTTCGAGGTTTCATCAAAAACCAAGTAATATATATTATGTCATCCACTTTCTAATTGAATATCTTATCCCCCCACACTCCCTCCTCTCGCTCCCTGCTCCTCGCAGGATCTTGGCGATGGTGCAAAATGTATCAACCTCTGCATAATACAACAAAAATAATTTCCTTGTCGCCTGCTGTTCCAGAGAGGACGAAAATGCTCAATGCTCTCCTCCTGAACACAGAATAATCATCTAGGATTTATGCCCCCAGCTTGTATCAAACTAATTGTGCGTAGAGAGGGGAGGGTCAAGCCAATATCTCATAGAAATGGATTTCACCTTGTCATCATAAAATTGCTTTAAAATAAAAATTGTCTCACTCTGTTTTTTTTTTCACTTCCTCTCAGCAGATAGACCACAGTGAAATAAAATGTGAAAGAAATGCAGAAATATAGTGTGGGTTAATATTACATTGACTTATCAACCTGAATTCCACAGCATAGCTGTACATGGGAAATTATCACATGTCATTGATGTGGACAGTGTTCAGAACCCAGTGCAGTAGATGGGTAATGATCACATGTCATTGATGTGGACAGTGTTCAGAACACAGTGCAGTAGATGGGTAATGATCACATGTCATTGATGTGGACAGTGTTCAGAACACAGTGCAGTAGATGGGTAATGATCATATGTCATTGATGTGGACAGTGTTCAGAACACAGTGCAGTAGATGGGTAATGATCACATGTCATTGATGTGGACAGTGTTCAGAACACAGTGCAGTAGATGGGTAATTGTGTAAGTCGGCCATACTGTTTTTGGGAATTGATGTGCACCTGCAGCATTGACCTGATGTTTTCTTGCAGGGTTCAACAGTAAGAACTGAAATCCTCTACAGAATAATGCTTTGCGTTGCCTACATGAAGGTGTAATCAGCTACCATATACAGAGCTGTCATGTTTCCCCATGTTTTCCTTGACTAAAGATTCAGCAAATAATGTAGAAGCAATGCCAATCAAGTCAACCTGCCTATTAATGCGTCACATTTACCCTATTTTACATGGGGAAACCCCTGTTGCTATTTGGTTTACACAACTTTCCTCTTTTCAGTTGTCAAATATCATTTTTTACTTTGCAGTATTGACAATTCCTTTTGTGGAATTGTAGGTACCTCGGTTGAAACACACAACCTTCCCTGAGTGTCATATCAAAAAGCTCTGCAATTACCTTTGTGTTTTTCCAAAATATGACTTTTGTGAGATGTTCCTGCATTGTTAATGTTAACCTGCTTTGGGTTCTGTTGGTTTTTAAGTGCAAATGAATGCACAACTAACTGAAATTCCATGAGTGTTCCTGCTGCCTTTTTGCAGATAACTCTATGTGGTTGTACGGTGTGTGTGTACAGTGTGTGTTTGTACGGTGTGTGTGTACAGTGTGTGTTTGTACGGTGTGTGTGTACAGTGTGTGATGTGTACGGTGTGTGTGTACAGTGTGTGATGTGTACAGCGATGTAGTGCACAGTATGTGAGTGAAAGTTTCTTAGTGTGTGTGTGTGTGTGTGTGTGTGTGTGTGTCTATGGCTTGGAAGTCACCTCCGTGGGGACGGGGAATGGCATGTCACATTTCATAGACCACTGTACCATTAGTTTGAGGGTTGTATTGATGGTTACTGTACAGCTGTCCTTGTGCTACAGAACAATGAAAACACACAGCCATATCTGCACAATTGAACTGTAGAGAGAACCACATGCTACACACTGAATTTCAGGCTGATGCATCTTTTCTTTTCTTTTTTTTTCTTTTCTGAATTTTACCCCTTTTTCTCCCCAATTTCGTGGTATCCAATTGTTGTAGTAGCTACTATCTTGTCTCATCGCTACAACTCCCGTACGGGCTCGGGAGAGACGAAGGTTGAAAGTCATGCGTCCTCCGATACACAACCCAACCAGCCGCACTGCTTCTTAACACAGCGCACATCCAACCCGGAAGCCAGCCGCACCAATGTGTCGGAGGCTACACCGTGCACCTGGCAACCTTGGCTAGCGCGCACTGCGCCCGGCCCGCCACAGGAGTCGCTGGTGCGCGATGAGACAAGGACATCCCTACCGACCAAGCCCTCCCTAACCCGGACGACGCTAGGCCAATTGTGCGTCGCCCCACGGACCTCCCGGTCGCGGCCGGTTACGACAGAGCCTGGGCGCGAACCCAGGGACTCTGATAGCACAGCTGGCGCTGCAGTACAGCGCCCTTAACCACTGCGCCACCCGGGAGGCGCTGATGCATCTTTTCAATAGCCTACGTGGTCATTTCTTTATAGGAGGCCTTGCATCTCCGGGTGGAGGCATCATCTCCACACGTTGGAGGATGTAGAACACCAACACATTCCCTTAGTTCTATTACGGAACTGAGATATGGCACACTCTGCTGTTCTGCTTTTTAACTCTAGTGAGCAGAGACATGTATCTGTAAATCAGTAACTTGTTGGTTTGACAATAAACAAATGAAGTCTTAACTAAGTGAGCTCTCCAGCAGGTGAATATGAGTCACGGGGTGTTAGTGAGCCAGCTTACTTTGAGGAATCAGTACGGTTGAGTGGTGGATCACAGTTAGTCTCTGGAGGAGCTGCCCGAGCCTGTCTGAAGCAGCTCCATAGAGCTCAGTTCAGCTCAGAGGAAGATCAGACAGTATGTTCAAGCTGTTCAATTCTGCTTTCTGTCTCTTAACACAATGCAGCATGACCATCCAACACACACCAGCAGTATAGTGCCATGCAGTTGTTGCATGCACACACACACACACACTTTAGACAGAGACACAGCCACCATGGCAGAGCCCCATATGATAATAACGACAATGTCACCATGAGGAGGAAGTGGCGTGGAAATAAAGAGAGGAAATAGATGAGGCACGCTAGATTCATAGAGCCACGCAACGGGAAGAAGGGTTGACAGTAAACCCTGTAATTCCATTGGGTTTTTCCGACATGGAGGGAGAATGGAACTGACAACAGCTTCAGGGGCCAGAGCTCGATGGAGTGAATACCAGAGCAGAGGAGAGAGAGAAAATAAATAAAGAATGTGTCACCTAGTGGGAGGAGGCACTGAGCGGAGGCAGAAGCTGTCAGAACTCTGCTGCTGTCTGCAGATTAGATCTGGGGCTATTTAAAGAGGGAGAGCACGCCAAGCCCAACGTACAACGCCATACACCGACGACCACTGTCCACACACACACACCACAACCCCTCCTACATCATGACATCATCAGTGGCCATCAGCTTTTGATTGAGGCATAAATGACTGGAAGGGAAGTGAGGGGGAATAATTCCACCACTGGCATGAGTAACCTGATCACATTGCATGGCATGATGCATCAATGTCTGCTGTGTACAGTCAGTGGATAAAAGCCAAGGTCAAGGTGTGGGTTTGGCTGGTGACTGAGATGGAGCAGAGCAGAGAAGAACTGCACATGTGCATTTTCAATGGGCAGGACAAAAGGGTTTTGTTGACATATTTGTTGACTTTTGTTGACTTATTAATAGCTGGAATTTATTGACACTAGAATAATCTCTACCTCACACCAGGATTAGACCAGGGATAGCCAAGCAGCCAGGCAAGGAGGCCGTGAGGGAGGCAGGTTGGCAAACAGGAAGGGAGGCAGATAAACAGGCATACAAGCAGGTAGGCAGGCAGACATGTGTATCCATATTGTGTGTGTTCATGACAGTGCACATGTGTGTTTATATGTGTGAGAAAAAGAGAGCAAGTTGATTGATGATTGAGATGTGTGGGTGTATGTGTACCAGCCAGAGTGGGAGAGTGGCGCCAACAGAGAGGGTCGCCTCGCTTCAAGTCCTTAGGAAACTATGCAGTATTTTTTTTTAATGTATTATTTCTTACATTTTTTGCCCAGAAAATCTTAAGTGTTATTACATACAGCAGGGAAGAACTATTGGATATCAGAGTTCATTTACCAGTACTACGACCAGGAATACGACTTTCCTGGAGTGGATCCTTTGTTCGAAGCACCCAAGGAATTCAAACTGATTCCATAGGCTGACCCAAAACAACGTCGCCACAGAAGAGGTAGACGGATTGGTCTTCTGGTCAGACTTCGGAGGCACGCATACCACCCACCGCTTCAGAGTATGTTACTAGCTAATGTCCAGTCTCTAGATAACAAGGAGGACAAAATTAGGACAAGGGTTGCTTTCAAGAGAGACATCCGGGATTGTAACATACTCTTGTTTCACAGAAACATGGCTCTCTGGGGACATGCTGTCGGAGTCAGTACAGACACCGGAATTCTTTGTGCATCGCGCCGACAGGCATAAACATCTCTCAGGGAAGAAGAAGGGTGGGGGTGTATGTTTCATGATTAACGACTCATGGTTTATAGTGCCTTGCAAAAGAGGTATTTTGGCATTTTTCCTATTTTGTTGCATGTAATGGATTTTGTTGCATGTAATGGATTTCATGTAACGGACATACACAAAATAGTCCAAATTGGTGAAGTGAAATGAAAAAAATTACTTGTTTCAAAAAATGTAAAATAACGAAAATGGTGCGGGCATACTGTATGTATTCACTCCCTTTGCTATGAAGCCCCTAAATAAGGTCTGGTGCAGCCAATTACCTTCAGAAATCACATCATTAGTTAAATTAAGTCCACCTGCGTGCAATCTAAGTGTCACATGATCTGTCACATGATCTCAGTATATATACACCTGTTCTGAAAGGCCCCAGAGTCTGCAACACCACTAAGCAAGGGGCACCACCAAGCAACCTTGAAAACCAAGGAGCTCTCCAAACAGGTCAGGGACAAAGTTGTGGGGAAGTACAGATCAGGGTTGGGTTATGAAAAATATCAGAAACTTTGAACATCCCACAGAGCACCATTAAATGCATTATAAAATAATTGAAAGAATATGGCACCACAACAAATCTGCCAAGAGAGGGCCACCCACCAAAACTCACAGACCAGGCAAGGAGGACATTAATCACAGAGGCAACAAAGAGACCAAAGATAACCCTGAAGGAGCTTCAAAGCTCCACAATGGAGATTGGAGTATCTGTCCACAAGACCATTTTAAGCCGTACACTCCACAGAGCTTAGCTTCATGGAAGAGTGGCCAGAAAAAAGCAATTGCTTAATGAAAAATATAGCAAACACATTTGGTGTTCGCCAAAATGCATGTGGGAGACTCCCTAAACATATGGAAGAAGGTACTCTGGTTAGATGAGACTAAAACTGAGCTTTTTGGCCATCAAGGAAAACACTATGTCTGGCGCAAACCCAACACCTCACATCACCCAGAGAACACCATCCCCACAGTGAATCATGGTGGTGGCAGCATCATGCTGTGGGTATGTTTTTCATTGGCAGGGACTGGGAAACTGGTCAGAATTGAAGGAATGATGGATGGCGCTAAATACAGGGAAATTCTTGAGGGAAACCTGTTTCAGTCTTCAAGAGATTTGAGACTGGGACGGAGGTGCACCTTCCAGCAGGACAATAACCCTAAGCATACTGTTAAAGCAACACTCGAGTGGTTTATTAAGGGGAAACATTTAAATGTCTTGGAATGGCCTAGTCAAAGCCCAGACCTCAATCCAATTGAGAATCTGTGGTATGACTTAAAGATTGCTGTACACCAGCGGAACCCATCCAACTTGAAGGAGCTGTTTTGCCTTGAAGAATGGGCAAAAATCTCAGTGGCTAGATATGCCAAGCTTATAGAGACATACTCCAAGATACTTGCAGCTGTAATTGCTGCAAAAGGTGGCTCCGCAAAGTATCGTTTTTCAGTTTGCGCAAAACTGAAAGCACGCACCACCGCATTTAACCATGGAAAGATGACCTGGAATATGGCCGAATACAAACAGTGTGGTTATTCCCTCCGCAAGGCAATCAAACAAGCAAAATGTAATTATATGCACAAAGTGGAGTTGCAATTCAACGGCTCAGACAAAAGACGTATGTGGCATGGTCTACAGACAATCACTGACTACAAAAAAGAAAATCAGCCACGTCACAGTACACTGACGTATTGCTTCCAGACAAACATAACACCTTCTTTGCCCGCTTTGAGGATAATAGAGTGCCACCGACGCGGCCCGCTATCAAAGACTGTGGACTCTAAAATTCTCCATGGCCGACATGAGTAAGACATTTAAACGTGTTAACCCTCGCAAGGCTGCTGGCCCAGGCGGCATCCCTAACCACGTCCTCAGAGCATGCGCAGACAAGCTGGCTGGTGTGTTTACAGACATATTCAATCTCTCCCTATTCCAGTCTGATGTCTGCTGTCTGCTGTCTACAATGTCTACTCTGTATTTCAGATCAATTTGATGTTATTTTTTAATTGACAAAAAAATTGATTTTCTTTCAAAAACAAGGACATTTCTAAGTGACCCCAAACTTTTGAACGGTAGTGTACATATTCTTATTCCATCTCTTTACTTAGATTTGTGAGTATTAGGTATTTGTTGTGGAATTGTTAGATTACTTGTTGATATTGCTGCACTGTCGGAACTAGAAGCACAATAATTTCGCTACACTCGCAATAACGTCTTCTAAACATGTGTATGTGACCAATAAAATTTGATTTGATTTTGAGTGCCTGGGTGTATGGTGTGCGTACATGCGTGCGTTAGTAATTTATCCATCCAGACCCCAGAATGCTCCCCTCAATAGTTGTCATCAATCGGAGACAAGGCTGCCAGAGTGGGAGATGAGAGCTCCACACACTAAGAGGAGTCAAAACAACTGGACGACTGCAGAACCATGCAACATTGGGGAGGTCTGGTTACTCTCCATTCTACATAAAGCATGGACATGGAGTCCATTGGTTATTAATGCAGCCTTTTCAAATATTTCTAGAAACATTCTGCAGAACAGTGTACGATAAGTGAGTGAGGAGGTTGCATCAGTGTTTCCTTAGAGAAAGGTAGGCGTTGCATCACCTGGACTGGTAGTGGAGCGGCACGGGTTTAGAGAGAGGTGTTTTCATTGGCAGGCTGAGAACAGGCCAGGGTCAGGGAGAAAGGAGAGATGATAAAGAGATAACTTCATCAGAAAGAATGTAAGGAAGGCTCATCCAAGAGTGACTCACAGAAACCTCCAACACGCAGATGGCATGGTGAAGCCTCGTAGCTAGCTAGCTTCTACCTGCTAATTAGCTGCAGGCCCAGCTTCACACTTTTCCCCGGGCCAACACTGACTTTATTGAAAAGCTGAATACGCTTTTACGTGGAACAATACATCTCCATTCCATCCAATTTGGGTCAACAGCACGGCAACAATAGCCCCACTGTTTATGGACTGTACTGGCAATTTAAAGAGAAAGAAAGAGAAAAGATGGAGTGAGAGAGAAGAGACAGAAAAGGACTTTTCCTGTCTTTTCTCCGCCCACAGTACTGTATGTTGCTTATCTCTCTCTGTTAATTGCCCACTTTAAATACATTCCTACAGAATACACATACAGGCTAAGGGCGGAGGACTCCTTATCTGTAATGAGGGGAGAGAAACATACAATGTAGCAGGCTTAAGACAGCGAATCTGATGAATGCACACAAGGTTGCCTCACTATAAGTTGATGTGTTCATGTGTTTTAGACTGCTAGCTAGGCGACTTTACTCACCATAGAGCCAGGGTTGCCTGGTCCACTCTGTCATATCAGACCAGAGTTATTGATGTGCACTGGAGAAGAAGTCAATGTGCTGGTGTCCTTCCCACACACTCTAGCAAGCAGACATCACAACCACTTCTCCCTCCCCCTTCACCCACTCTATTCTATTATAACTCCATGCCAACCGCTGCAACCTGTAATTACCAAGGGACACACATACACACACATGCCCACACATGCACACACACACACACACACACACACACACACACACACACACACATTTCACACACAAAACATACACATACACACTGAACAAAACAAATCAGGAGGATTGTTGGGAGAAAAATGCCAAAAGGGAGCTATGTAATTAAGATGTTTTCTCTGTGAATGAGCATGTATATATCCTCAAACTATTTTAAGTCTGCAAGCAATTAATATGTATCAGGTCAGAGCATCCACATATTTCAACACGTAATTAAAGGAGTATGACTGGATCCATACACATTGACTAATGACTCCCACCAGGAGAGGTCTCCAATAAAATACATACAAAGCAGGGGAGAAATAAACGGCCCACAGCGGAGCCCTGTGCCAGCACACCTGGGCATCACTAACGACTCATTCTCAAATTGGAAGACTAACGTTTTACATCCAGCAAATATTTGTTGAAATAAATGTTTTTTCTTGTTCCAAGTGTAAAACCTTGGATACAGAGAGAGACACAAAGAGAAATGGGAAAACGTTTCAATGGTGCTAACACAAACTGAAATAGACATCTGGTTCTGACTGGCTGTGATGATATCGGCTGCTGTCGTGGTAGTACTCACATTCACATGTGACTTTCCATATACTTCAATGCAGTTCATGGGTGATGTTTTGACAGTGCAATTAAAGTAATGCTGTTGTCAAGCAAGAATGCAACTCTTGGAATTCTCGGCGTAGCTCGTATTTCAAAACATATTTGAAATGTCACAGACAACATAAATGGCTACATTGAGTCCATCACGCATCATGAATCTCCAGTTTAATTTTAACCCCAGACACAATAAATTCACCCTCTGTAGGTTGGCATACAATTAAATAAATGTCGCTATAATTATTTGGAGTGATGCAGTCTATTTTGCCCCACTTTTTTGTATTGTCAAAATTTCCTTGATGGCAAAGGTTATCTTGTTCTACAACATAATCCCTAATAACCTAGTTAAACCCCCTGGAGATGATACATTGAGTGCATATTGATATTTCTGACATCCCGCTGATGGCTTACACAACTTCTTTCACTGTGACACCTCACCTACACCGCCAACCTTTTTGAGTACGCATAAAGCAAGAGCACCCTTGTTGTTCTGATGCGGAGAGTCATTAATCTATCTCAATGTTCATTTGTTTGCGGTACCTCCTTTGGGAAAGGTTCCTGAGAACACATGAGAACATTTAGAAAGGCCCAAGTAGGTTGTTGATTGGCTGACAGGTCCTCTACCTCCCCAAGGAGTTGATTGGGGAAGAGTTGTCTAAAGCTGGTAATGACACACCGTGTGGTATTGGAAATCAGCTGTTTGAGTGTTTCACCTGACATGTTAAAATTGGTCGTCATGAAGTCTCATTGTTCAAATGAGATCCTACCTACGTACAGTATGTGGCTATAGGACGTCATTTAATCCAGGCGCAGTGTGGGGTGTGAGTGGGGAGTGACAGGCTCCCTGTATAGTAGAAGTCAGTTATTGTGTGGAGGTGAGACAGGTATGTGGTGGCCAGATGGTGCCTCGCAGGGGACAGCAGGATGTCTCCTACTGATTTTGTTTGCAAATAGCCCTCTGTAAAATGTCCCGCTTCTCCCCTCCAGTTTAACCCTGTTTTATAGGGAGGGAGAGTTTTAGGAACTGCCATGTCTGATAAAGGTGTTGCAGCTTCAAAGACATCCTACTGCTTGTAGGAGAGAGAGTGTGAAGGAGACGCGTTGTGACAGGTTTTGTCACCAGTTGAGAAGAACGCCCTACAGATTGTCACATATAGAAATGGCGGAAAAAATGGAAGCAAAGACAAATTGTTTAGTCATTTCAATATATCCATTTTCTACTTCACTATGGTGAGGAGTGCACCATCTAGCAAAGCACTGAATTCACCTATGCAGAGTACCCATCATGCCCCATTTTCTGGTTTCATGACCTCTTGGACATCCTGTTATCGACAGTACACTTTGTTGAACGTTCAAATCTACCTATCAAATCTATCCACCAATAAGTCAATTGCTGTCCATGCAGGGATACTCATGTTCATAGGCTGGTAAAGAACTTTCTGAACTGAGGGAAAAGGCACCGGGGCATTGTAAACATAAGCGGATTTGCCTAGATGGAAACTCATATCTGATTAGTATGGAAACCATGCCTAGTAACATATCATTGATTGTAGGATGTTCCTGTAAGTGTTTCCGTGGAAATGACTACAGAGACCTTTACTTGAGTGAACACAACAAAGACAAACAAGATGGAATAGAAATGGATTCGCCACAGATATGTAGTAGTGCACAGTGAAACAAAAAATAAATTGCATAAGTAGTATTTCTCTAGGCTTCAATATTTCTACTTCGGTATGGTCGAGCAGGCTACATTTGTTGGGTAATGATATATGGGGTTCACACAATAAAATAAAATAGGGCCGCACTCCCATTAAGATAAGTGTAGCGGGCCAAGGAAACCTGGAAATGCCAGTAGCATATTGATCGTGTGCCCTGTATTTAGAGTAAAGTGCATACTGCTTTTCTTTCTCCTGGGCATGGCTCCTAGAGCCCCCTGTGCCCCCAGAACAATGAGAACACACACAGACCATGGTCTCATTGAGGAATAGGGTTAGGGCAGCTCAATTTATGGATCAGATGTTTTCTTATGTTGACACTGTTGTACTGTAAACAGAAACGATCATGTAAAAATATTGCCCAATACCCACCACCACAGACACTCAAACACCTATTCGTGGACACGCACACAAACCACACAGGCACTCTCTCTCATCCAAATACTTCATTAAACTGAGCTGGTTTTGAGATAATCTTGACTGGGGGAATTGTCTGCTCACTGGGTTGTTGCTTTCAGTGAGACTTCCAATCTCTCTGTCAGCGAGGTTGGAAGATTTACCGCTGGATTGGGCTGAGCTTCTTCCTGTGGTGCAACGTCCTCTCTACCAACAACACCCAGCCCGATCCCTATGTCCCTACTCTCCCCCTCCCTAGTCCAACACACCCCAAACTATCACTGGCAGCCAGGCCTTTACTGTCCCTCCCACAGAAAGACAGTGTCTATGATGTGTCTGCCTGGTACAGTAGAAACTGCTCGGCAACCAAGTCATTAAAAGAGTCAGCTTGGCCTGACTGCTTCTCACAACACACTCATTTCCTAGGCTGCTCCCAGCGTGACCTGATGCCACACGAGCTGCCTGGTGCTTAATCCAAGCGCTATCTCTGGGAAGCAGACACAGTGAGAAGCCCAGTAGCGTGGCGCCTCCATCTATTTCAGGTCATTACAAGCGCTGGGGATCCTCAAAGATAGAACCAATGAAGGAGAACCTCCATAAATGTCCAGCATGCATTGCTACAGTAAACAGCCATGCCTTGGTTGGTGGAACACACTCTGTGGTACTACTAAAAGCATGGTCTGTTCCTCCACAGAGTGTTTCAGTATTTACGCCGTACATCTCTGGTCCCTACAATCTCCCTCTATGTTTATACAGAAACATACCAATTAGTTACAGTATATACCAAATGGCAGGTTGGGGGAGTCAGTCGGCCAAAATAATGACCTGGATTGAGTTATTGAGAGCAGTGGAGTAAAAAGAGTGGTTAATGTGATGTATCAGCCCTCCAGGACTGCACTCTGGCTGCAGTCGGAATCCTAAACTTGGTTCTGTCCTGTCTTGATTGATGTCCATTATGCAGTGAGATTGTGATTCTGCTTTTGATTAGCGAGTTGTCAGGGAGTGTCGCCGGCTCTGCTCTCATCCTCATCACGGCGACCGTGTTGTTTGTGAATATGCACAGCCCCTTTAAGGCTTCCATAAAGATGAGTGTTTTGGAGGGAAAGATTAAAAAGTGTAATGAGGGAGGGAGGGAGGGATGCACGTGAACCTCCAGGCTTATAGTCCTCTCTCATGACAGGATAATTACAGCTTGCAGGGAGCATTTCAAAGACATCGTTTATCCCGCCGGTGCCAACACCGAGAAACATCACAGTCTCACCAATCAGGTTGACCTAAATCAGGCAGGTCTTTCTAACATGGCTGTTGTGACTTCTTCCTCCTCCCTTATCAAACCTCACACTTTGCAGGGTCAATTATGGAATGTTCCTGACTGAAAACTTTACCAGAGAAAAGGGAATATTTAGATTGAATAGACTGTGAGTAAGGTGCCCTTTAGGAGTAAAAAAAATGAAATACAGAACTATTTATGTTTCAGAAGCACAGCAGACCTACAATTTTCATTGGACAATAAAAAGCAATTTTTCAAGGGAATTCAGTAAACATGTCCTTTCAGATTGGAGCTAGGATGATGAATTAGTTTCAGTGGGATGTGATAAACAGTATCTCAGAGATACTCCAACAACAGGACGCTCCGCTATCCTTGTACTGAGGAGAGCTAAATTATTGTGGAAACAGGCATGGGGCACTGGGTGAGGAGGAGCTGGGAAGCTGCAGGAACCAAATACATTAAAACTATATTTGCAAACGTTTCACTTCAGAGTCAGCATGCTAGGCTATTTTGGTAATTGCTGAGGCTTTCTAATTGGCATGAACTGCTCCCCAACACTAGAAGTGCTGCACAACGACAGGCTGGGAATCCATTGTGACATGTTGAGAATAAAATGACATTGAGACGTTTTAATTGCGCTATTGAACACATTTCACATTTTCGCTCTGAAAAATAAAATCGATGCCAGACGCTTGATGTAACATAATTAATGAGTTAGCGCTGCAAACTTTTCGAAGTAAACTTGAAAAATGACAGGGGGAAATGCAGAGAGAGAGAGAGACACGGGAACAGATGGAGGGTCACATAAATATTGTGTAATGGTTTTACATCAGATAGTCTGCATCACAGAGGAAGGATTCACTAATACAGCATGTGTATCTATCTCATGAAAACTCAGAGATGGTTATTACATTTAATGTGTTTTGCATGTCTCGTTAAAATAATGCTGCATTGATTGCATAGCAGCAATTGTAGTACAGTAGTTGCAATAAAACTGGCACTTGAAGTAGTTGTAGTAATAGTAGTAGTAGTAGTAGTAGTAGTAGATTATAGAAGTGGTAGGGTAGTGATAAACGAATAGAGGAATGATGACAGTGGTTAAAAGCATGGCAGTAGCTGGCAGCCACTATTCTTTTTTTTCCAGACTCCGACCTCTGTAAGTCATTCTACACTGCTACTACCAACAAATATACAAAATGGTCTGTAGCCATTAGGTTGGAATGATTCATATTGGTCTGTGAATTACAAAACTAATACATATAACCTATTTAGAATACATGTATGCAAAGTATTTTCAAGAGATGAGGGATTTCCTTTGTTTACTAGACAGACAGCTGGCTGGAATGTTTTCCTACATCAAAACCACCAATGCATACCGAAGCAAACGTACCACATTAAACATCCGTTTATACATCAATGGAGTGATAAGAGCATGCGGTAAATATCGGCCTCCTTGTCAACAGGCAATTCAAACACTCATTATCACATTTGCTGGTTTTGACCTCAACAGCTTGGTCATGTTGCTGCTTCAAATACAACGACCGGAACAACAAGACAAACTGCATAAAAGGAGCACAACTACGAGACAGGACATTACACACAGACAGGTAGTAGTAATAAATCTTCAACACCCCTGGTATATAATTGGCTACATTACCATTTTATGTAGCGGGGAACGTTAGGAAAGCAGGGGGGGGGGCGGGGGGGGGGTTAAATAAGCAATCTGCAGTAGCTACATCCATTTTTTGGCTTAGAAATCAATGATATATACACATTGATTCTTGAAGAATATAACTTATAAATGCCTCATAAACTTAGTTCCTGTCGCACCCAGTTAAAACCCAAAATATAAGCTTGTTTTACTCAAATGTTTGTAAAAAATTGTAAATGTCAACAAACACTGCATAGATTTAAAACATGGTTAAAACTATAATTTTGATATCATGGCTGGTTGGTCCTTGCTTCCATAGTTATGTCTATAAATCCATCAGCTGTTTACCAAAACAGAGGCGGGGTGTCCACTTTGTTCATTGTTTCAACTGAAGAATGGCCCTTTCATAGAGGACACTACTGAATCGAATTCAGAGATCACCACTGCACTATCTCAGACAGCTCTCTGCAGAACAGAGCAGAGCTAAGGCTTTAACAGAGAATCACAGCTTCAACCATCACTCCATGTCCAAATACTTCCCTCCTGGTTCCCCTCCTCACTGTAAGGCTCTGTCACAGGCTGTGCTCCAAGTGCCCTTCTTCAGCCTGACCATCAATTACCCAGCAGGCCAATCATGGCAGATGGAGAGTTGGGGGTGGTAAACCTCAGCTGACATTCACACACAGCCTTTCTCACAAAGCCACCTTTGAGCACTCCAAAATGACGAGGCTCAGTTTTGAGTACTTGGCCCAATTATGATCATGTGCTTCGAGCCGAGCTGGGATTGTTTTGAGTCTGTCACAGTCACAAGCTGCCACAATCATGCCGGCACAGACAATGGATAAATAGAGAGTGTGGATGTATCTCCCGAAAAAGAAAGAAAACAACTCATCTATCTTCTCTGTAGTCATTATCAATCAAATTCAATCAAATTTATTTTTATAGCCCTTCTTACATCAGCTGATATCTCAAAGTGTTGTACAGCAACCCAGCCAAAACCCCCAAACAGCAAGCAATGCAGGTGTAGAAGCACGATGGCTAGGAAAAACTCAGTAGAAAGGCCAAAACCTAGGAAGAAACCTAGAGAGGAACAAGGCTATGGGGGGTGGCCAGTCCTCTTCTGGCTGTGTCGGGTGGAGATTATAACAGAACATGGCCAAGATGTTCAAATGTTCATAAATGACCAGCATGGTAAAATAATAATAATCACAGTAGTTGTTGAGGGTGCAACAGTTCAGCACCTCAGGAGTAAATGTCAGTTGGCTTTTCATAGCCGATCATTGAGAGTATCTCTACCGCTCCTGCTGTCTCTAGAGAGTTGAAAACAGCAGGTCTGGGACAGGTAGCACGTCCAGTGAACAGGTCAGGGTTCCATAGCCACAGGCAGAACAGTTGAAACTGGAGCAGCAGCACGGCCAGGTGGACTGGGGACAGCAAGGAGTCATCATGTCAGGTAGTCCTGGGGCATGGTCCTAGGACTCAGGTCTTCCGAGAGAGAGAAAGATGGAAAGAGAGAAAGAGCGAATTAGAGAGAGCATACTTAAATTCACACAGGATACCGGATAAGACAGGACAAATATTCCAGATATAACAGACTGACCCCCCGACACATAAACTACTGCAGCATAAATACTGGAGGCTGAGACAGGAGGGGTCAGGAGACACTGTGGCCCCATCCGATGATAACCCCGTGCAGGGCCAAACAGGCAGGATATAACCCCACCCACTTTGCCAAAGCACAGCCCCCACACCACTAGAGGGATATCTTCAACCACCAACTTACCATCCTGAGACAAGGCCGAGTATAGCCCACAAAGATCTTCGCCACGGCACAAACCAAGGGGGGGCGCCAACCCGGACAGGAAGACCACGTCAGTGACTCAACCCACTCAAGTGACGCATCCCTCCTAGGGACGGCATGGAAGAGCATCAGTAAGCCAGTTACTCAGCCCCTGTAATAGGGTTAGAGGCAGAGAATCCCAGTGGAGAGAGGGGAACCAGCCAGGCAGAAAAAGCAAGGGTGGTTCGTTGCTCCAGTGCCTTTCCGTTCACCTTCACACTCCTGGGCCAGACTACACTCAATCATCAGACCTACTGAAGAGATGAGTCTTCAATAAAGACTTAAAGGTTGAGACCGAGTCTGCGTCTCTCACATGGGTAGACAGACCATTCCATAAAAATGGAGCTCTATAGGAAAAAGTCCTGCCTCCAGCTGTTTGCTTAGAAATTATAGGGACAATTAGGAGGCCTGCTCTTGTGACCGTAGCGTACGTGTAGGTGTGTACGGCAGGACCAAATCGGAAAGATAGGTAGGAGCAAGCCCATGTAATGCTTTGTAGGTTAGCAGTAAAACCTTGATGTTGTTACTGAAACAGTAATAAGTGGACTGGATAGGTCACTGTAGCTACAACTGTATTGCAGTTGAGCTACAAAGGACCAAATAACAATTCCATAGAAAATGACGAGGGGTGGATGGAAACCAGTGGCCTTGCATCCTGAGGTCCAACAATTGTGCCACAAGGTTTCCTGTTATATTCTACTTGTCAGCATTTGTAAATATGAAGAGTGTTTAGCTCTATTCAAAAGAAAAAGTGCTCTTTTACAAGTCAGGTGTTAAGCCAAACAATGTTTCAAAGCCGATTCTGTGTCGTGGTCCAGCTGCAATCTGCTGTGACATCATGAGCTATGGAACCCAACAAAAGGATGTGATTTTACTCTAAAGCTTGTAATTACTGTTGCTGGTCCTCATTGTGCTCTCTCCATTCCAAACACAGTGTGTCCCTCACTAATGACTTGTTCCTGATGTGTTCATTCATCCTTTACGCTTAGGCAATCTGTTTACCCAATAATTCACTCTATAGCTCACTCATGCCACATTTTTCTTTCTTCCTGGAAGAAAGGACTGAGATTACTGATCACTGTTGCTGCATTGAGCCCATATGTTGTTCTTGCAAGTTCAAATCCCCGAGCTGACAAGGTACAAAATCTGTTGTTCTGCCCCTGAACAGGCAGTTAACCCACTGTTCCTAGGCCGTCATTGAAAATAAGAATTTGTTCTTAACTGACTTGCCTAGTTAAATAAATAAAAAAAATAAAAAAAATATGTGACCTAGACTGTTATCAAGCTAAATTAGCGTACATGCTGGAAGCTGATGACGGTGTAACAGTGCCTGGGAGAGAGGGCTCACGGTGGGTTAATCCTGGGGAGAATATCTCATGATAGGATGTGAGCTGGGCCACCAATGATGTTTAACGACTATAATCATAATTTGTAGCATTTAAATATCTTATCTTAGCAGATGTGTCAGTCAAAAAGGCTTTGGCTGGTAGTCAGTGTTTGCCATTCTTTTGTATTCAAATCCATTTTGTTTTTTACAAAAGGGATTTGTCTAACATATTATGACTGGAAATTATATGCCTCTGTTCTTTATTAATTGATATCCAATTAAGGCAGTTAAATTAGGTCAGTGTCAGGCGTTCAGGCGGACTGGTGAAATGATTCTGACAGACCATACTTTTCTAAACACATTGATTCAATTACATCCCTTTTTTTCCAGGATGAGTAATCAACTAAACAAAGCCATTCCATTCCCTCTGGGTGTGAGAATCATCCCGCATTAGTTTAAAGTCTGCAAATCATTCAACAGACAGGTTGGTTTACCCATTCAGCTCGCCGCTTAGTGCCCCCACAGAGGATCTGCTCCCACAGGGCTGACTGTCAATGGAGGAAAAACATAGCCCTGGTACTGAAGCTCCTGTGGCATGCAAAGCTGCTCAGCCAGGCCTGGCACACCCACACAGAAACCTATGCACGCCATACACAAACCTGACAATCTGTTTACCCAAAGCCCTATACAGATACACACGTCACATGCCTGCATTAGATATACTACAAAGAAACAGAATGATTGAAATTAGGAATATGAGGATGGGCTGTTCCAAGACTGGTTCAAATGCAGATGGTTGAATTCACTACCATGATATGGACTATGATAAGAACAGGACGCTTTGGGTTTGTAAATAATACAAATCGGTACGTTTTGGACAAATATTGCATGATAATACCCTCCATCGCTCCTCTGTTGTATGATGTACTGTAGCCTCCCTATAGTCCCTGTGAGAACTTCAAAAATGTTTTCCTCCATCTGTGAACAGTTGTTGGTGGGCAATGCAAGGCTTTGTTATTTTTCTATTTTCTAAATAGACACTCTACATACAGTGGGGCAAAAAAGTATTTAGTCAGTCACCAATTGTGCAAGTTCTCCCACTTAAAAAGATGAGAGAGGCCTGTAATTTTCATTATAGGTACACTTCAACTATGACAGACAAAATGAGAAAAAAAAAATCCAGAAAATCACATTGTAGGATTTTTTATGAATTTATTTGCAAATTATGGTGGAAAATAAGTATTTGGACAGTAAAACAAGTTTATCTCAATACTTTGTTATATACCCTTTGTTGGCAATGACAGAGGTCAAACGTTTTCTGTAAGTCTTGACAAGGTTTTCACACACTGTTGCTGGTATTTTGGCCCATTCCTCCATGCAGATCTCCTCTAGAGCAGTGCTGTTTTGGGGCTGTTGCTGGGCAACACAGACTTTCAACTCCCTCCAAAGATTTTCTATGGGGTTGAGATCTGGAGACTGGCTAGGCCACTCCAGGACCTTGAAATGCTTCTTACGAAGCCACTCCTTCGTTGCCCGGGCGGTGTATTTGGGATCATTGTCATGCTGAAAGACCCAGCCGCCTTTCATCTTCAATGCCCTTGCTGATGAAAGGAGGTTTTCACTCAAAATCTCACGATACATGGCCCCATTCAATCTTTCCTTTACACGGATCAGTCGTCCTGGTCCCTTTGCAGAAAAACAGCCCCAAAGCATGATGTTTCCACCCCCATGCTTCACAGTAGGTATGGTGTTCTTTGGATGCAACTCAGCATTCTTTGTCCTCCAAACACGACGAGTTGAGTTTTTACCAAAAAGTTATATTTTGGTTTCATCTGACATTCTCGCAATCTTCTTCTGGATCATCCAAATGCTCTCTAGCAAACTTCAGACGGGCCTGGACATGTACTGGCTTAAGCAGGGGGACACGTCTGGTACTGCAGGATTTGAGTCCTTGGCAGCGTAGTGTGTTACTGATGGTAGGCTTTGTTACTTTGATCCCAGCTCTCTGCAGGTCACTCACTAGGTCCCCCAGTGTGGTTCTGGGATTTTTGCTCACCGTTCTTGTGATCATTTTGACCCTACGGGGTGAGATCTTGCGTGGAGCCCCAGATCGAGGGAGATTATCAGTGGTCTTGTGTGTCTTCCATTTCCTAATAATTGCTCCCACAGTTGATTTCTTCAAACCAAGCTTCTTACCTATTGCAGATTCAGTCTTCCCAGCCTGGTGCAGGTCTACAATTTTGTTTCTGGTGTCCTTTGACAGCTCTTTGGTCTTGGCAATAGTGGAGTTTGGAGTGTGACTGTTTGAGGTTGTGGACAGGTGTCTTTTATATTGATAACAAGTTCAAACAGGTGCCAATAATACAGGTAACGAGTGGAGGACAGAGGAGCCTCTTAAAGAAGAAGTTACAGGTCTGTGAGAGCCAGAAATCTTGCTTGTTTGTAGGTGACCAAATACTTATTTTCACCATAATTTGCAAATAAATTCATTAAAAATCCTACAATGTGATTTTCTGGATTTTTCTCATTTTGTCTGTCATAGTTGAAGTGTACTTATGATGAAAATTACAGGCCTCTCTCATCTTTTTAAGTGGGAGAACTTGCACAATTGGTGGCTGACTAAATACGTTTTTGCCCCACTGTATTTATGTAAGATTCTGTCCTGTCGTGATCTGTCAGAGATTATGAAGCTCTTTGATGCCAAATGGCTGTGTTTGCACTAGATATCACCTGAGCAATCAGTTAGCACATCAGCTGAATGATACTGGGTTTTTAATCAGGGTATTTGTGTAGTCAGGTCTTTGGGACTGTTAATTGCTCCTTTAAAGTCATTGTGCTAAAATAATTAATTAGGGTTTTAATCCCTCATGCAGACAGGGGATTGTTTTTCTGATATTGCTCATTTGATGTCACAATGAGCAGTTGAAAGCACAGAGGCAAATAGCAAATAGCAGATTTAGGTGGAAAAAAGATCAGCATATCTCAGCTCTTCAACAAAAATGTTGCTCCAATTCCATATGCACATGTTCTGAGAAACACTAGTATTAATTGTGGAATGGTTTAGAGAAATGTATCACTTACAAACTACATGAATGCTGAGCATTTTTCCATTTTACAATAGATTGCTTACGGGAGCGCGATGTGTTGATTAAGGTGCTCAAATGTCAAGTGTTTGAGGCTCGAATTTTATGTGCTATCAGCAAATCAACAAAATCAATGGTGTTGTGGGCTCAAGTGCTTTCTATTCATGAGACCATAAACACTCATACAGCATGGGTGGATGCTGATGAGGAGTATTGAGGTTGATTTTGCCAAGCCAGGTTGATAAACTACCCTGCTAGTTTGACTCCCTGTACAGTGGGTGAAAGTCAAGCTTCATTACGGCTTGATTTAGTGTGAAGTACATTTTCTTCATACTAGTAGAATGTATAGGTATCTTAAATCGAATCGTGTAAAGAGTGAAAATGACTGCATAAAATAAATAATTCAAATACGGAATTATATTGTAGACCAGTGCTTTAAAAAAAAAAGGGAAATTACGTTATTTTAAACTAATACAATTTCTCAGAGAAAGAGAATGATAATTCAAATGATAATTTTCTTTCTCAAAAAAGGTAGGGGTCAAAATTATTGGCACCCCTGTTTTTAATATCTTTGAATACCTCACCACACGAGGTTAACGGCATTGAGCCTTTAAAAAAGGTTGGAGAACACATTGGGAGGGATCTTAGACCATTCCTCCATACAGAATCCTTCCAGATCTTTGACATCATTTTACTGCTCTTATGGACTGCCCTCTTCAGTTCAAACCACAGGTTTTCAATGGGGTTCAAGTCCGGAGACTGAGATGGCCATTGCAAAATGTTGATTTTGTGGCCAATTAAACATTTATTTGTGGATTTCGATGTGTGTTTTAGATTATTGTCTTACTAAAAGATCTACTTGTGGCCAAATTTCAGCCTCCTGGTAGCCTCCTGGTACTGAGTAAAGTTCATGATGCTGTTAACAATGGCCCTAGGACCAGTGGAAGCAAATAGCCACATAACATCAAAGATCCACCACCGTATTTTCTATTTTACCTACTGTAAAATATGGCGTTAGATCAAATCTTAATCGATTCAAAGTTTATTGGTCGCGGACACAGTTTTATTGTTGTTATCGCAGGTGCAGCGAAAGGATTATGTTTCTTGCTCAAACAATGCATCAATATCTAGCAATACAATAACAATACACACCTTATCACCATTTTTTTTATTTTGAAAAAAAGAACAATAAATTAAGACATCAAAATGAGCATTATCAAAACGAGCAATGTCAGAGTCCGGAATATAAATAAATATGTACATGCATGTACAGTGCCTTGCGAAAGTATTCGGCCCCCTTGAACTTTGCGACCTTTTGCCACATTTCAGGCTTCAAACATAAAGATATAAAACTGTATTTTTTTGTGAAGAATCAACAACAAGTGGGACACAATAATGAAGTGGAACGACATTTATTGGATATTTCAAACAGTTTTAACAAATCAAAACTGAAAAATTGGGCGTGCAAAATTATTCAGCCCCTTTACTTTCAGTGCAGCAAACTCTCTCCAGAAGTTCAGTGAGGATCTCTGAATGATCCAATGTTGACCTAAATGACTAATGATGATAAATACAACTGTGTGTAATACCACCTGTGTGTAATCAAGTCTCCGTATAAATGCACCTGCACTGTGATAGTCTCAGAGGTCCGTCAAAAGCGCAGAGAGCATCATGAAGAACAAGGAACACACCAGGCAGGTCCGAGATACTGTTGTGAAGAAGTTTAAAGCCGGATTTGGATACAAAAAGATTTCCCAAGCTTTAAACATCCCAAGGAGCACTGTGCAAGCGATAATATTGAAATGGAAGGAGCATCAGACCACTGCAAATCTACCAAGACCTGGCCGTCCCTCTAAACTTTCAGCTCATACAAGGAGAAGACTGATCAGAGATGCAGCCAAGATGCCCATGATCACTCTGGATGAACTGCAGAGATCTACAGCTGAGGTGGGAGACTCTGTCCATAGGACAACAATCAGTCGTATATTGCACAAATCTGGCCTTTATGAAAGAGTGGCAA
The DNA here is from genome assembly GCF_045791955.1 of Oncorhynchus clarkii lewisi. Lineage (NCBI taxonomy): Eukaryota > Metazoa > Chordata > Actinopteri > Salmoniformes > Salmonidae > Oncorhynchus > Oncorhynchus clarkii. The sequence continues at coordinate 62,878,442 of NC_092152.1, forward strand.
GAAGAAAGCCATTTCTTAAAGATATCCATAAAAAGTGTCGTTTAAAGTTTGCCACAAGCCACCTGGGAGACACACCAAACATGTGGAAGAAGGTGCTCTGGTCAGATGAAACCAAAATTGAACTTTTTGGCAACAATGCAAAACGTTATGTTTGGCGTAAAAGCAACACAGCTCATCACCCTGAACACACTATCCCCACTGTCAAACATGGTGGTGGCAGCATCATGGTTTGGGCCTGCTTTTCTTCAGCAGGGACAGGGAAGATGGTTAAAATTGATGGGAAGATGGATGGAGCCAAATACAGGACCATTCTGGAAGAAAACCTGATGGAGTCTGCAAAAGACCTGAGACTGGGACAGAGATTTGTCTTCCAACAAGACAATGATCCAAAACATGAAGCAAAATCTACAATGGAATGGTTCAAAAATAAACATATCCAGGTGTTAGAATGGCCAAGTCAAAGTCCAGACCAGAATCCAATCGAGAATCTGTGGAAAGAACTGAAAACTGCTGTTCACAAATGCTCTCCATCCAACCTCACTGAGCTCGAGCTGTTTTGCAAGGAGGAATGGGAAAAAAATTCAGTCTCTCGATGTGCAAAACTGATAGAGACATACCCCAAGCGACTTACAGCTGTAATCGCAGCAAAAGGTGGCGCTACAAAGTATTAACTTAAGGGGGCTGAATAATTTTGCACGCCCAATTTTTCAGTTTTTGATTTGTTAAAAAAGTTTGAAATATCCAATAAATGTCGTTCCACTTCATGATTGTGTCCCACTTGTTGTTGATTCTTTCCAAAAAAATACAGTTTTATATCTTTATGTTTGAAGCCGGAAATGTGGCAAAAGGTCGCAAAGTTCAAGGGGGCCGAATACTTTCGCAAGGCACTGTATATGAATGGTATGTATAGACAGTGTAGACAGTATATGAATCGAAAAGGTATGTACAGCAGTAGTTATGTAGTCTGAACCATGACTAGAATACAGTATAAAGTGGTTAAAACAGTATGTAAGCATTATTAAAGTGACCATTGTTCAATGATTTTATGTACATATGGCAGCATCCTCTAAGGTGCAGGGTATAGTACCAGGTGGTAGCCAGCTAGTGACAGTGTCTTACATTTCAGGGCAGATCTTTGATGTTATGCTTCCACTGTTCCTAGGGCCATTGTGAAGGTCAACGGCATCACGAAATTTACCCAGTATAGGACATTTTAGCAAAAAACCTGGTTGTCTCTGCCAGGAGGCTGTATCCTGGCCACCAGTGGATATTCCAGCAAGACAATAACACCAAGCACACAACAAAATCCATAAATAATTGGTGAATTGGCCACAAAATCAACATTTTGCAATGGCCATCTGTCTCCGGACTTGAACCCCATTGAAAACCTATGGTTTGAATTGGCAGTCCTTAAGGGCAGACGAAGGATATCAAGGATCTGGAAGGATTCTGTATGGAGGAATGGTGTAGGATCCCTCCCACTGCATTCACAAACTCATAAAACATTTTAGAAAAAGGCTCAGTGCCGTTATCCTCGCAAGGTGAAGTATCGAAAGGTTGTCAATCATTTTCAACCCTACCTTTTTGAGATATGTTTTATTACTTACTAAACAAAATCTCTTTCTCTGAGCATTTCTAGTAAAATACTAGAAATTACAATACAATATAGCTCAGTATTTTAATTATTGATTTTTAAACATGTCATTTTTGCTCATCTTCATCAAGGGTTTCAATCATTTCAGACCCCACTGTATGTCTTCATAGTGGACGTTAAAACATCATATTATTGTAAAGTAGTGTTTAAAAACATGTCTATACCTTCAAATCATCTGCCCCCCCCTCGCGCCTCCCTCCTTGCTATCCCAGATGGTGTGTGAAGTATTTGTCTTGATAATGGAAAGGATATTCATGTATAGTTAACAACATATTAAGTCAAAAACATAATGTATAATGATGTAGACCATATCTTCTAAACATCTATTCTGCCCTCTCTCTACTCTTCTAGGTGGTGGGTCAGATCGACAAGCTGACGTCAGACTTTGACTTTGACCTGGAGCTGGATGACTGGACAGTGGCCACAGCGAGCAGCACGTCCAGCAGCGAGAGGGGCCTGGGAGAGGCCTTCAGGCTGGACTTCCTCAATCCTGACGTGCTCTCAGACAGCTGGGAGTTCTGCAGCTATCTGGAGGCCTCCGTCGCTGCAGCAAACGCCGCCCACAAAGCAGCGCCAACAGAGCAGCCCACGGATGCAGGGCTGGAGCCGGGGGCGGGGCGTGGGTGCATCCCTACCCAGACCCAGACCCCAACCCCACCCCCCACAACCGCCTCAGCCTACTCCCAAATGAATGGGGGGCTGCCCATCCCCAACGGACCTCTCATAGTCACCCCAGACTCGTCCAGTGCCAGCGAAGAGGCTTCCAGCTCCACACACAGCCACAAGACCTCTCGCACGTCCGGCACCAGAGAGAGAGTCCGCTTCAGTGACAAGATCCTATACCACGCCCTGTGCTGTGATGATGACGAGGAGGATGAAGAGGAGGGAGATGAGGAGAAGGGCGGCTGTGCGACCCCAGACACTGACGACAGTGAGCCCAGTCCTAGTCAAGCCGGCTCGCCCACACCACCGCTCTCCTCCTCAGAGCACTCCGTCCTCCATAACTGTCTGGACCCTTCTTATGTCTCGTTCCCAGTGAACGTGGCAGCGGGGACTCACACGCTGCCCAGAAAGGGTCTTCTCAATCCCGCAAGCTGCCGGAAAAAACTGCTACGGAACAGCAGCACACAGACTGTTTCAGATAAAAGCACCCAAACAGTACTGCCCTATATTCCAGCCAAACAGAAAACAAAGGACCACTGAGAAACAGTAACTTTACAACAACAGAACTAATGAAAAAGGACTGTGTACTATTTAATATTAAATACATAGATCATAGATTAATACACAAATAAATAAATAAATACATATTAATTACTAAATAAATACATGATATGGGAAATTACTCGACTACCTAAAGTCATTCTGAGGCTCAGGGAAATAAAGGATAAAGGCAGTTCCTTATGGCAGTAACAGAGAGAAAAGGGATATTGACGGACCAATAGGCTAGTGCCTGCTAATGTTAAGAAATGGACCGAAAAGATTCCCTATTTCTAACCATTTGCAACACTTATTGAGATTACTAAAGCAATCTTTTTTCTAGGAAGTTGAAATTGTTCTGAAATCGGAAAGTAAATGTGAAGAGGTCGTTTCCCTCCTCGTACACCAGTATAAATCACGAGAAAATATCATGCTTGTTCTTTAAGATGTGGTTAAAAAACACTGCACATTCTGTACACTGAGAATCTGTATAAACATTGTCTTTTTCATCTTCCAATTATTTCAAATGTCAAGGGGGTTCCTGGTGTAACAACAGGGAGTGTATCTAGATGCACAAGTCAAGCCTTCTTCTCTCTTTGATGTCATCATAAGTGAGTCAAGGCCCAGAAAAACACGGTTTGACCTGCCCTTGATTTTATTAATCAATTCATTAATTTATCTCTTGATCTGCTGCTGAAACTGTAGTTGTGGAAAGCAAGAAGAAAAACAGGTATTTTTGCGAGATTCTGTGCTCCAACTCCACATTGTGACATTTCCACTTGATCTATCTGTTCCTCTCTGCAAGGGAGCAAGGTTGTTAGGGGTGAGGACTTGAATAGAAGTGCACAAAGTCAAGATGCAAAAGGTTATGTCTCTCCATTCTGAATCCCAGTAGGGATTTGGACTCAATAGAGCAGCATTTTATTCACAGGGATTATGCCAATAGCAGTGCTGATCAATAAGGCTGATTGAAAGAGTGCTGTGAGAGGTCTCTCTGCTGAGCAGGCAGACCCTGCTCCTGGGGGCCCACAACAAAAACTCACAGTTAGACCTCCATCTATTTCCTCTGCTATTAGTGGCAGACATGGACAGACGCAGCCTTCAAGAAAGAGATTGGCATTTAAGAAATGTGTGTCCGGATGTGAAAGAGTGGGTGCAGACAGAGAGAGATGGAGAGAGAGAGAAGGGGGGGAGGAGAGAGAGGAAGAAAGAGAGGTGGGAGAGTGAATGCATTGGAGAATGCAGGAGAGGGTAAAGGGCTGACCTCACAAAGAAAATGTGCTGCTAGATTGTTGTTAATCAACCCTCGGAACACAATCATTTCCCCTCTAATCACCAGGAGCTGACTCATGTCTCTGAGGATGGCCAGAGAGAACTCTTCTCCCAGATACAGATCTATTACTGTCCATAGGCCCCCAACTGCCCTGGGCCCCAGGTTATAGTGCAGAAGAGAACACACACATAATCAGGATTGGACAGGATTGGACTCTTTCAAGGACTATCCTTGATATTTATCACATATTTTACATCTCAACATCTCAATATCTTATGTAAAGGGATTTTGTTAAAACACACATAATGAACACATCTATAATGTTTTCAAATAAAATAAAATAAAATGTTATTAGTCACATACACACAGTTAGCAGATGTTATTGCGAGTATAGTGAAGTGCAGCAGGTAATATCTAAAATTTCCACAAAAAGAACTCATATCTAACAAATTCCACAACAAAGCAGTGACAGAGTGGCTAAGATGCAATAGATAGGATAGAATAGATAGTGTAGTTAGTATACAGTATACTGTATAGACATATGAGATCAGTAATGCGAGATATGTAAACATACTTAAAGTGGCATTATTAAAGTGACAGGTGTTCCATTTATTAAAGTGGCCAATGATATCAAGTCTGTAGGTAGGCAGCCGCCTCTCTGTGCTAGTGGTGGCTGTTAACAATCTGATGGCCTTGAAATAGAAGCTGTTTTTCAATCTCTCGGTCCCAGCTTTGATGCAGTTCTACCGACCTCGCCTTCTGGATGGAAGCGGGGAGAACAGGTAGTGGCTCGGGTGGTTGTTGTCCTTGATGATCTTTTTTGCCTTCCTGTGACATCGGGTGTTGTAGGTGTCCTGGAGGGCAGGTAGTTTGGCCCGGGTAATGCGTTGGCCCGTCAGGAAGTCCAGGATCCAGTTGCACAGGGCGGTGTCGAAACCCAGGGTCTCAAGCTTAATGATGAGCTTGGAGGGTACTATGGTGTTGAATGCTGAGCTGTAGTCAATGAACAGCATTCTTACATAGGTATTCCACTTGTCCAGATGGGATAGGGCAGTGTTCAGTGTGATGGCGGTTGCATCGTCTGTGGACCTATTTGGTCGGTAAGCAAATTGGAGTGGGTCTAGGGTGACATGATCCTTGACTAGTCTCTCAAAGCATTTCATGATGACAGAAGTGAGTGCTACGGGGCGATAGTCATTTAGTTCAATTACCTTAGCTTTCTTGGGAACATGAACAATGGTAGCCATCTTGAAGAATATGGGGACAGCAGACTGGAATAGGGATTGATTGAATGTGTCTGTAAACACACCAGCCAGCTGGTCTGCGCATGCTCTGAGGATGTGGCTCATGATTCCGTCTGGGCTGCAGGCCCTGTGAGGATTAAAAAGTTGAAATGTTTTACTCACATTGGCCACGGAGAAGGAGAGCCCACAGTCTTTGGTAGCGGGCCTTGTCAGTGGCACTGTACTGTCCACAAAGCGTGCAAAGAAGTTATTTAATTTGTTTGGGAGCAAGAATCCGATGTCTGCGACTGGGCTGGTTTTCTTTTTGTTATCCGGGATTGTCTGTAGACCCTGCCACATACATCTCGTGTTTGAGCCGTTGAATTGCGAATCCACTTTGTCTCTATATTGATGCTTTGCTTGTTTGATTGAATAACTACACTGTTTGTATTCGGCCATGTTTCCAGTTGCCTTGCCATGATTAAATGCAGTGGTACGTGCTTTCAGTTTTGCGCGAATGCTGCCATCAATCCACGGTTTCTGGTTAGGGAAGGTTATAATAGTCACAGTGGGTTACAACATTTACTATACACTCCCTTATAAACTCACTCACCAAGTCAGCATATACGTCAATGTTGTTGTCTGAGGCTACCCAGAACATATCCCAGTCCACGTGATTGAAGCAATCTTGGAGCGTGGAATCCGATTGGTCAGACCAGCGTTGGATAGACCTAAGCATGGGCGCTTCCTGTTTTAGTCTCTGCCTATAGGAGGGAAGCAGGAAGATGGAGTCATGGTCAGATTTGCCAAAACGAGGGCGGGGAGGGCCTTGTATGCATCCTGGAAGTTAGAGCAGCAGTGGTCGAGTGTGTTAATCGCTCGCGTACTGCATTTGATATGCTGATAGAGTTTAGGTCGCCTTGTTCTCAGATTAGCTTTGTTAAAATCCCCAGCTACAATAAATGCAGCCTCAAAGAGATGTTCGTCCTGAGGCTGCATTTATTGTAGCTGGGGATTTTAACAAAGCTAATCTGAGAACAAGGTTTGCATAAAGTCCAGTGAAGTTCCTTGATGGCCGTCTTGGTTTCCACTTGCAGGGGGGATATACACGGCTGTGACGATAACCAAGGAGAGTTCTCTTGGGAGATAATATGGTTGGCTTTGATTGTGAGGAATTCCCATTGTACTGAAAATCCCGTTGGCTGTATGGACTCCGACAGCATGTCCCAAGCTAGCCATGTCTCCGTGAAAATGAGTATGCTACAATCCCGAATATCTCTTTGGAAAGCATCTCTTGCCCTAGTTTCGTCAACTTTGGAAACTAGGGACTGGACATTAGCGAATAATATACTCGGAAGCGGTGGGTGGTGTGCGCGCATCCAAAGCCTCACTAGAAGACCGCTACTGCACCTTCGCCTCCTCCAATGGCGTTGTTTTGTGTCGGCCTCTGGAATCAGTTCAAATGCCCCGGGAGGTGCAGACAAAGGTCGTATTCCTGGTCGTCGTGCTGGTTGTGCTGGCAAGTTGATGTTTCTCTGATATCCAATAGTTCTTCCCGGCTGTATGTAATAACACTTAAGGTTTTCTGGGCTATCAACGTAAGAAATAATACATAAAAAACAAAATACTGCACAGTTTCCTAAGGACTTGAAGTGAAGTTGCCATCTGTATCGGCGCCATCTTGGTTTCCTACTAAAGAAAGGCAGATTATTGATCTGTAGGCTGGAGTAAAGGAAGCATAGCATGAGACAAAACCAAATATGTTGCTCTGTGAAGCATAGTATCTTGACTGGTCCCCTGTGTAATGGGTCCTGTGTGTAGCTGGTGTAGAGAGTCAGGCACAGGACAGCAGATATGAGTAATCAACGTACTTTTACTCAAAATGTCAAATATACAAAGTAACAAATACACGCACACCATGACAGACCGAAAATACAGTAAACAATCACTCACAAAACAACATGGGGGAACACTGGGTAAAAAATGAACAAGTAATTGTGGGATTGAAATCAGGTGTGTGAAACAAAGACAAAACAAATGGAAAATGAAAAGTGGATCGGCGGTGGCTAAAAAGCTGGTGACGTCAACCGTCAACTTCGGCGGAAGTCATGACACCCTGATATGAGAAACATGGTCATGCCTCTAGTCTCAGTGGTGTGCTGGTGAAGAAGTGAAAGTGGAATTTTAGTTTGTGACACCTAACAGACTGAGTAATGCAGAGTAATATTCAAAGATAAGGGAAACAATATCATGCTATTTTAAAATGGTTACCCATTATAGTACACTCTTTGACAAAAAGTAAATTTAAATAATTATCTATTAATTCATTATATTGCATACAAGTGCCCTCCCTGTATTTGGTGAAATAGCTGAGAATACTTTGAGTGACTGCAAGGTAAGGTTAAAAATGAGCAATTGAATAACGCAATGTAAAAATATTTATCAGTTAGTCTGAGTCCAGCAAGAATACATAGATATGTTGTCCAAGCTCACACACGTACAGAGATTTTGGTTGTGGCTTTTGACTGAGAAAATGTCTTTACTCTAAACCCAATATCAGCTGATAAGCACTGCACTAAAGGAAGGTAATAACCACAGCATACAGTATTAACACAGCAGTTACTCTCAATGGAAACCTCTCCTTTGGTTCAGGATACATTTCAAACTCACATGGCAACGGGCATAGACATCTTGGTGATGAGTGAGAAAGGAAATTAGCCTCTTTAATGAAACGATCATTTCAAATGTGATGCTGAGACAAAATGGAGAGGATGGAATATAAATTATCGAAGCAGCAGGGACGCACTTGTCTTGTGGCACGCTTTCACATTCTCATTCCGTCTCGCTCTGTTAATCCAGGAAGTCTGTGTCTGTCTATGAGTACGATGCATTGAACAGAGATCAATGGACGACTCCCGCAGCATTGGCTGCCATTTCACTGCTAGACGGAACACCAACAGGTCATCACACTCATTAGCATAAACAAACAAAGCTGGAGCAGTACGCAGAAAAAGCATCAATCAGACCAAAACAAACTAAGTCCTTATTGTGATGCCTATACAGCCCCAAGGCATTTAATTTATATGGAGGGAATTTGAACTTCCAGTCTTTTAATAATCATATCCATGATGAAATCACCCCTGGCTGCAAGTATATAGCCGTTTGGCACTGGAGCGGAATACATTATCATTGACGATGAATGCTAGATATTTGGACAAAACATTAGGAATGTTTCTCTTGCCAGTAGGCTCATTATTTATTTGTAATAGGGCATTTCATCGTCCCTGGTCCGCTGTAGGACAAACTGGAGAGGCATCCAAAGGTTAAAGAATGTAAGCACACAGATGCCAATGCTTACTGGACAAGCAGGTGAGGTTGTTTTGTGGTGGTGTTTAATGAATGTGAGGAGTTATAGCAATACTATGTGTGTGTGTGTGTGTGTGTGTGTGTGTGTGTGTGTGTGTGTGCGTGCGCGCGCGCGCGCGTGAGTCATAGCATTTGATTTGACGTCACCAGTAAATCAATCTTAGAGCCAGGCCGCACCCTGATCAATGCTCTAATCACTGCCCAGAGGGCACTGTTTCTGTTTCAATGATCACCACAAGCTCACAAATTAGCACTGTTACACTGACACAAATGTACTCCATGTATCACTATGCAAATAGTTGACGTGACCATTTTACGACAATCTGAATAGGTTGTGATACTTCTGTGATTACTGTAGATCTTAAAAATACAAATTTAGTGGGTGCTTATATTTGTTTGATTTCACACGTAGAAGTGTGTATTGTACATGTGTGAATTGGAAAGGTGTTTTTTTCATATCCTAACTCGCCCTGAGACACCCTCAAAATGTAGGGACAGCCATTATCAACAGTAACCCTGGAGTAATTAGGGTTAAGTATCTTGCTGAAGGGCATATCGACAGAGTTTTCACCTTGTCAGCTCGGAGATTCAAACTAGCGACCTTTTCGTTACTGGCCCAATGCTCTAACCGCTAGGCTACCTTGCCACCCTAGTAAAATTACACAAAAACACACACACACACGCACGCACGCACACACTCACACACACACACACACACTTTCTCTCTCTCTAAAGATCCCTTGAAGAAAATGGATGACAGATCTGTGTTTTCTTTGCTGATTGGTAAGGGTCTATGAAGTGGAGAACTCAATACAGTCACACTGATTACTATAGATTGGCTAACGGCTGGGGATACTGAGGGTCGATTTGTTTAATCTCTGTGTCATAACTTTCCTGCTGCTTCCAGAACAAACTATTTATGTTCCGTCCTCCCTCCATCCGCCATCCTCCTCTGCCACCCACCCATTCCAATTTGTGACATCTTTGAATTTGGCACTCAGTCACCGCATGACTCACATCTACCCTCCTCACCAGTGAGAAGACAATTATTGAGACTGCAATGTTGGTCCAACAAGAACAAAGACACTGCAATGTGTCAGCGAGCAGCCATCAAATTCAGAGCCCCTTAACTATATCCAATTCATATATCATTGTATGATATTGCCTACAGTTTGCAAGAAAAGCCTTGGAAAGAGGAAAAGCTTTCAAATTAAGACCTCTTACTATCAGACAGCTGCCCATGTGGCAGGTCAATTTCCTATATAAAGTGGCATAGGCTCGTATCTTGGAAAATACTACATACTGATCGGATAAGGTCTGCAGCAGCGCATTAAATGGAACCAAGGAAATGTCTTTGGATTGATAACCACGGGCACAGGGTTGGCATACAGAGAACCCATTTCGGGGAGCAACCAGGTGTGGAGGTGGGCATGTGTCTGACAGGCACAATGGGACACTGGATCCATACATGGAGGCCTCCCTCCAACCAGCCCAGTCAGAGCTTATATGGGGAGGGGGAGCTGGATAAGGCCACGGGCTCTCGAAGTTATTAATGAACAGCCATGGAGCAGCCACAGATAAGATTAGACCTTCACAGGTGATGAATGACATGGGGCGGGGCTGTGGTGGTAGAGGTGGTGGCGATGGGGGAGAGATTACAATTCTACTAAATTGGCACACAATCATTTAAACTCTGTCCATATAAAAATGATACAATTTTAAATTGTGACTTAAGCAGAACAAACAACAAAATAGAAAAATAAGTGAAGAAGGTTACTAAGTGTCATTTCAGCTCAGTGGTGGAATGGTAGAAAAATTGTTGGTATTGGGGAGTGGAGAGACTGAGCTCTAAAAAACAAGGTTCCCCAACCATGCTTCTCTCAGCCTCATCACTACAGTATGTTGATCCCAGAACCTAAAACCCATCCAACAGAACTCAATCAGATGGACTGCATCAGTAGAGCAGTAGAGCCACAAAACAAAGGACCGAACAAATACACTTCAGAAACTGAACTATGTAGGTGTCACTGTATAACCAGCCATAAAATAATGCAGTATATGTCACAACAAGTATACATATATGTCAGGACAAAGTTGTGACCATATTATGACAGGTTATGACAGTCATGTCAGCTGTTATGACACATTATGACATGATTATGACCGTGTCATAGCATGTTATGACGCTAGGTGTCAAGTAAAGTGTTACCCCAAAATCAACTTAGTACTGTATAATACCCAAGGAAATGGGCTCAAAGCAATCACAACATGCAATTCATTTCTACTAGGTACTGACTTCCGTTTCTTTCTGAATAGTTCATCTGCAAGTAATCAATTGCTTGTCATAAATACATTTACAGCACCGGTATAACTTCTTTCTTGTTGGAAGTTAATAGTACCTTGTCTGACTGGCGATTTCAAAAACATCACATACAGTGCATTTACGATTCAGGATGAGCAAGTAAGAGAGAAAAGTGGGGAGTCATTTGCAGAAGCCATTTCCTGTAGTGGGAGAAAGACGATTGCAACTGATGAAAACCCAGCACCTGCTCAAATGATCCAGCCATACAGATGCATACAAGTTATATATTGCATGAAATTGCTCAGAAATCAGGCATAAGGTTATATTTAGCAGCCGGGCGACAGTTTCATGATGACATCATAAAAAAACTGTACAACTGCAACAAAGAACAGACACAGTCCCCATGGAACGTCCTTGACTTTAAATAACATACTGAAGGAGATGGAGAAATGGATGACACTCAAACAACTATATGGTGGTCTGGTAATGTGTTCCAGTAACTTCCTGTATTAGGCTTGAATGAGAAAGAGTGGAACCTGGATGACCTAAATACACAGTCAATTTCACTAACAGAAAACCACTACTAAATTAATTTTCAATAGGCCCATGGTTATAGATGACTCCAGAATATAAATGCCCAGAACAGCTAAGTGCTGCAGCAGCTATAGTAAGTGCAGGTAGGCAACTCTAATTCTGACAAAGCACTGTAGAATTCTAAGAAGACGCAGGCAGCAGTTCTTTCCTGGGAGCTCTGCTTTGGCAGATTGTCAGCATTTTCATGGCATTTACAGGTAAAGGCCAGGAGGCCAGAGTGTTGTTGACAGTTTTGTAAAACCAGCAAACAACAGTTAAGTGATGATGAAGACAGATGCTATGTACAAGGCACTCCCCAAGTTGCCCTTATGTTCACCTTCAAGGAGAGGGCTTTCCCCATCTCTTACTTGAAATGTTTTCCTCTACACCCTTCTCTGTAGTACATCATTTATTTTATTGCCTCCTCTAACTTTAATGTGTCCTCCATTCCAGTTCTGGAGGCCCATCATTGAGGTCTTCATCAAACATAAAGTGATCGACAGGGGGCCAAGGACAGGTAAGAGTCACTCAGGGCAACAGGGCTAGGACAGGGGTAGGACAGAGGAGGAGAGAATGAGAGAGAAAGAAGGGTGATGGTATAGCTGAGTATTCTGCAATAGCAGATGTTACAGGGAGATGAATGATTGTTGTATGGATTAGCCTCACCCTTCATTGATACACATAGAGACAATGCAGGGCTCCAATGAGAATCTCCCTGAAATAACCAATGATTGCAATAATTACTGCCAACCTGGGGGGCCACCAGCAGGGCCCCCTTCCATTCTATTAACCTCTTCTGCTCTTTTCCTATCTAATTAGCGCAGTTCTTTATTGGTGTAATTTGGTGGTTTTAGTCATTTCTCCTGGATTCAGGGAGTGAAGCAGGTCACAAGCCTGACAGGGGATCCTGTGTGTTGTGTTGTCGCTGCTGTGCATCACCAATATATCAGAGCAGTGATTATTCTCAAATGAGAGCAATTAGTCAAATGTCAGGTTCCGGCTCGCACTCTCTGGGTGGCTTGCTGACAAAGTCGCTCAGAGGTACCCTGTATGTCTAAAGATGAATAGCTGTGGGATGTCATTAAGTCATCTTGCTTCAATAGAACGGAACGAATAAACAAATAGATAATATTTCCTACGTTTCTTTCATAATTAGCCACTGAGCACCAGTGGCATTTGAACACTCAGAGGCATCGACCTATCCTGAGTCAGCAGCCAGACAATACTGATACCGCCATATACCCGTCTAGTTCAGAGTAGTAGTGACATGCTAATCGTATCATAAAATACACTATGAAATGCCCCTGGTTTTAATACGATCAACATGGTCTCCACTCCCAGCACTGTACTATAGTGCTTTAGCCTGAATGTCACCTTAGGGAAAGGCATTCAGAGAGCAGCTGTAAGTTATGGCGTTTTGGCACCCTTTCAAAAGTGTGTTCTAGTGAATTGGTCAATCAATGCTCTCTTTTGCTTGTGTCCTCGCTCAGTGCGGCGTCCCAGCATCAGTCTCAGCCTGAGCCTGATGCACCTATAAAACCTATCAAACACAGCAGTTAAATTGCTCTGTGGGTCTGGGTAGGCCTGGTGTTTGGCATCAAGCCCTCTGCCACCCTCAGTGTTAGGCCAGGGGGTTTAAGAGCATGTCAGGTGTAAATCTCCAGGCTGACTGATCTCCCATGTCTCCAGCTAGGATTTACCAGCTGCACAGAGAGAAGCAGTGAGAGGCCAACCTCGCTAGATGCCAAGCAACACGGAGTGATTAGATCAATAATTGTTTTACGTGCAATAGACACTTAACAATCAAGCATTGATCATTCAAACAAGACTTACAAATCCTTCAAATTCTACATAAGTCTGTATATAGTGGTTTGAAAACCGACGGGAACATTCACTTTTGGTAATGGTTTACTGTGCCATTTAAAGCTTTATTCCTCTGTGAATGTGTCACAAAACTGTCACTGGCAGTTTGTGGGAAGAAAAGGGAATATTTAAGGCAGAGTTTACCACATATACAAATAAAGTATGAAAAAAGACCAAAGGCGAGGAGTGTGAGGCTGAAGAAACTGCAAGGTCAACAACAACACCACAAGAACAAAAACAGAGCTTGCACTACAATTCTCCTAAAGTGCTTCACTGCAAGGATAAAGACTATAGACTAAAATCAAATCACAAAACGAAAGAAAGACTGGCAGCAACTTTAGGCAGAGTAAAATTTAATTAGCCTTTTAGCAAGAAGTTCTGAGTTTGAGTAATGACAAATACCCAATTTAAATCAACTGGCACAAGTGCTGTCCAGACCCTGTCCTTTTTTTTCTCCCCAGCAAGGACATTTGGTTCCTTGGAAGTTGTGGGAACGCACGTTTTTGGTTTCTCATTGGTTCTGGGAACTGTCATGACGTGGCTCTTTCTGGGTATAGAGCATGGCATCCCCCTCTCTCTCCCTCCTAAACCCAGGTTCTGTTATCTCAGGTTGTAAATTCCTGGAGGAGACTCTCTCCTCCTGGCCATGTAGCATAGAGAGAGATTTTCACAGTAGAACAAAGGAACTTCTTCTACATCACATAACTTGAGATCTGAACAATATCCATGTTTTGGAGAATGTGTAAACAGTTCCAACAGAAGCCAGCTACGACCCGGTCCGTTTTGTTTCATGTTTGTGACCTCATGAAAGACAATACAGCAACATTACCATAACTATGTTTATACAGGTGTCTCCAGTATGAGGTTTGCGTCTAATTACTGTATAAAATGAACAAGTAAAGATGAAAGTATTGGGAAATGATGTAATGATGTTAATGTGAGAGAACAGCAGGAAAGGCCGAGCTGGCGACCAGTGTAGGGACAGTACAGCACCACGAGGACTGTCTCTCCAGACTCGGTATCGCCATGGACAGTGTGCTGGCAACCATCCTGCGCTTGTTGGGGAGTGTGCAGTCCCTCCAGTCTCCTGCACCGAGCCCGGTACCAGCTCCCACGCCACGACCTCTTTCTTTCTCTTTCTCTCTTTTTCTCTCTTTCTTTCTCTCGTTCTCTATTTCTTTCTTTCTTTCTCTCGTTCTCTATTTCTTTCTTTCTTTCTCTCTTTCTTTCTTTCTTTCTCTCTTTCTTTCTCTCTCTCTCTCGGACCTAAGCCCTAGGACCATGCCTCAGGGCTAACTGGCCTGATGACCCCTTGCTGTCCCCAGTCCACCTGGCCTTGCTGCTGCTCCAGTTTCAACTGTTCTGCCTGCGGCTATGGAACCCTGACCTGTTCACCGGACGTGCTACCTGTCCCAAACCTGTTGTTTCCAACTCTCTAGAGACAGCAGGAGCAGTAGAGATAGAACAGTAGTACCAACTGACATTTACTCCTGAGGTGCTGACCTGTTGCACCCTCGAAAACCACTGTGATTATTATTATTTTACACTGCTGGTCATCTATGAACATTTGAACATCTTGGCCATGTTCTGTTATAATCTCCACCCGTCCCGAAGAGGACTGGCCAACCCTCATAGCCTGGTTCCTCTCTAGGTTTCATCCTAGGTTCTGGCCTTTCTAGGGAGTTTTTCCTAGCCACCGTGCTTCTACTCCTGCATTGCTTGCTGTTTGGGGTTTTAGGCTGGGTTTCTGTACAGCACTTTGTGAAATCCGCTGATGTAAGAAGGGCATTCTAAATAAAATTGATTTGACTTGACCTACCTCCATTCCATTCGAGCCGGTCCATGGAATACCCCTGTCGGCGCACCAGCAAGATGCAAGGGGTTCCTTCTACAATACGACCTATACCTCACTCGCTACGCCGGTGCTGTTTCCTGAAGAGACAAGGTTGCCACCGTCATCTTGGCACTGACCGGACAGGACCTGAGATCGAGTCCTATGTGCGCTTCACCCTCCTCTTCCGCTCAGTGTTTGATCATCCTGTGGAGGGCCAAGAGAAAGGGGAGCCTCTACTCCAACTACGCCAGGGATCTAGGACCACCTCTGCGTTGCGGCCTCCACCGGATGGAACGAGTTGGCAATGGTCATCGTTTTCCGCAGCGGACTGCGGGAGGAGGTACAGCTGGAGTTAGCCTGTCGTGATGATAATCTGACATTCGATGGTGATCTGGTTGGACAACCTCCTGCAGTCCCAAAGAAGAGCTGCGCGGAATTCGGAGCCCATGGCTATCCCTGCTCCGTGGCCAAAGCCGATGGAGGTGGGCTCGGCACATTTGCCCGAGGCAGAGCATAGGAGAAGGAGGAATCTGAGCCTCTGCTTCTATTGTAGAGAAAGGGGTCATTTCTCCCCGACTTGCTCTCTATCCAATAGGAGGCGAGGAGGTGACAAGCCAGGGAATTCCCCTGCGCCAACCCAGGTAGGAGGCAAGGTCTCCTTGTCTGTCAAATCAACCAGTGTGTTTTCCCGTTAAATTCCCTGAGTATCCTAGCTCTTCACTCCAATTAGCTCTGATTGACTCTGGAGCTGCCGGGAATCTCTTAGCACACTGGCCACTGCATTACGCATTCCTTTGGTTCCCCTACAGTCACCCATTCCAGTTCGAGCCCTGGATAATCGTCCAGTAGGGACAGGGTTCATACATCACATTACTGTTCCTGTTTCTCATTCAGAACAGATCACTTTCTTGATTATAGACACCCCCACGCACCTCATTGTTTTAGGTCGCCCCTGGTTGAGTTTGCATAATCCGGTTATTTCCTGGTCCAAGAGGAGACTGCTGGGTTGGTCGCAGGAGTGTCAGGGGAGGTGTCTCGCGGTGTCTGTCAACACCACTATGGTGGAAAGTCCGGACTGTGCTCCTCAAATGGATTTATCAGAGGAGTATAAGGATCTGCACCAGGTTTTCTCAAAGACCCAGGCTACACGCCTGCCTCCCCATCACCCCTGGGACTGTGCCATTGACCTGTTGTCTGACACAGCCCTCCCGAGAGGACATGTCTATCTCCTCTCCACTGTGGAGACAGAGGCCATGGAGACCTAAGTACAGGAGAGTCTCCTGTCACCAGCCTCCGCTTTTTTTTTGTCAAGAATAAAGATGGGGTCCAATAAAGACTGCGCCCCTGCATTGATTATCGAACACTGAACAAGACCACCATCAAGTTCAGCTATCCTTTACCCCTCATCCCAACCATCATCGAACGAATGCGCACACTTGTCTCCAGCGCGCCTTGCGTCGGCACAAGGAACAGGCCGACCGCAACTGCGATGAGGAGTTTTCTCCCCAGGTGACCGGGTCTGGCTCTCCACACTCCACCTGCTGCTTGTTCTGTTCACTAGTTCCGGAGGTCTACGTCACCAGCTTTCTAGGCTTCACTGAACGGGATTCATTATTATCACCCCTGACTGTCTTGTCTGATTACACACACCTGGTTCCCATTTTCCCTGATTAGTATGTTATACTGTACATGTTCCCTCTGTCTTTGTCGGTTATTGTTCCCATGTCCGTTGGTCATGTGAGTACCTACGCGTTGGTGCAGCTGTTACGCTGAGTGCTTTATGTATTGTGTATTACGAGTCTCGTCCCGTGTCATTCAATGAGGTTTACCCTCGCTCTTTTGTCTGTGTACAGCCCAGTGATTTTGTATACGTGTTTGTTTTGGGAGTATTAAAAACACTTATTGTGTATTCCTGCGCCTGTCTCCAAATCCTTTATACCAGTGTGACCGTAATTAAATAACCTTCTGAGAACATGTTTCAATAAGACTGCTAGCTTACGATAACTGTTTTGCACTCCAAGCACAGATAGGACACATGGAAATTAGTTTGCTTAGTCATTAATCATGCAAGCATATTTCTTTTTACAGCATAAGTGAGAGTCGAACCTGTGATTTTCTGGTCCCTAATAATGTAATTAGTCCACGACGTCACAAGAAATGTGCTAGCATGTCATTTTTTTTAACTCATAAAAAGCTATTAATTTTTGGCCATTCAAATAGACCCGATTTCAAAGAACAAGCACTCATTAAGATCACACTTAACAAGATAGAGGATAGAGAGTTTTGTTAATACTGAGAATGTAATTTATAGTTCTAAGAATGTTATTTAAAAAAAATATAACTCTTTGAATGTTACACACTTTTTCTTGTGGTTTTTAAGGATATTTTTCTTAATGTTCTGAGAACATGACTTTAAATAGATATCCACTCCCTCATGATCAGATACCCACTCCTTCATGAGGAAACCTGAAGAATTTATTATGCTGAAGTACTAAAATTCCCACAGGAACATTGTTTCTTCACGTTCTCTGAACGTTCTGAGAACATGACTTGAAATAAAACCATGAGGAAACCTGTAGAAAACGTTATGCTGAAGTATTGAAATACCCACCAAGAAAAATTCTAACCATTATGTTCTGACCTGGGTTTAATGCCAACTAATCTGTTTCCTCAAAACACTCATATACTCTACAATAGCCTAGCTGTCCAGTGTTCATTTTTACATGCTGTAAAAAAAGCTATTCTAAGAAGTCACTGTTCATTTCAGGCCTGTCTCTTTGAAGCAGTTCTGTGTAGCATGGTCTCTTTTGTCTCCTATCAAAATGAATGGATTATGATTACAGGGAACAGGAACAGGAACTGGATTGTAATATATCCTTCATCCTTTGCTTCCACTTTCATTTTCTGCTTCCTCTACCTTTTTTAGTGTCAGTGGCTCATGTACTTATTGCCCTCATTCATCCCCTCACTCTGACTGGACTGGTGAATTGAGAGTGGAAATCCATTCTCAGAACATTTCCAGCTATTTCCCCAAGGTCCGAGTCCCATCGCACAGTGTTTTTAGAGAGTGTAGAGAAAGGTACTTGGCAGGCTAGAAGAATACACTTCTGCTTAATTAATCCCATTCCTTATTTTAGGTATTAAAAGCCAATGGTCTGTTTAACAACTTTCCGCGACACTAAATGGGCAATTAGTCATAGCCCAATAATTTTTCATACATTTTATGGATATGTCCAGGGCGGGGGGTGCTCCCTGGAGGGGCATCTCACTACTGACAATCTGACTTTAGTCCCCCTAACCCCCTTAACCCCCCCCCCCCCCCCCCCCCCCACCACCATGTCATGCTCCATGATCAGATACACACTCCCTGATAGCCCTCTTCTCTCAGCCTCCCAACCTAGGCTAGCTGCCTGATTTGATAGCATGTTGGGGAGACAAATGTGCTGCATATTTCAGAGATAGGATGTTGGGGGAACCATCCGCCTATCGTCCATTCCAAAAATTTTGAAAAAGGCAAGAGGAGCTCGACGGAGGCCCCGGCGTAATCAGCTGTGGCACATTGATAAGCACTCTGTGCCAGCTGTTCCAGCTAGGCAGACATTCCATTCCTGGAGAGTAGTGTCATGCAGCAAGCTTTTCTGACATTCATTCAAATCGTAGGGAAATTAAGACCACTTAAATGGAGAGGGCCACCCACTGCCCAGGTGTATATAGGATTTTGATAACGCTCTCTGTTCTCTGAACAAGCACAGCTGTTCATCTACACCGCCAGCATTGTGACTCCACACAGGCCCAGGGTCAGGTTGTTCCTCAGAGAACAACGGTCACAACATTAATAAAAGAATGAGCCTTATCTCTCGCTCTCTCTCTCTCTGATAATATGTTTTAACAGCCACGGAACCACAGGCTATAAATAAAATCCACTAAACACAATTGCACGTCTTTGTAGCCCGGTTCCAAAATCCATCTGAAAATGTAAATCTGCTAAGCATCCTATATTCGAAGCCTCCATGCAAAACATCATTAATGCCCTTTTATCATAAAGTGTTTTTTTTCTCCTCTCTCTCCTTTTCTTAATCTGATACTCCCAACGTTTGCCGAATGGAGTTTTATTTTTCATCCTTCACAAAGCCATTATCAGTTTGGAAGGTTTGGTGTGACTCACAGCACATCCATTTCCAACCTCCAGCCAGTTTGGAGTGATGTCATCAGTGGAAGTTGATGTAATCCTCCATTGGGTAGCTTGGGCAGACACCCCATTTCATCTGTAATCAGCACTTTGTTTCCAAGGGTCAGCAAACACAGGTCTCCATGTTAAATTTTCATGAGCTATTCACTGTCAATAACCAAACTGCCCAAAATCATTGAAATCAGTCCATGTCATTATGCTAACTAATGCAAAATCAACATATCATTCAGCTTTGAACAAGCAGGAAAGCACCAGGCTCTGGCCTGGACTATTAACCCCTCGAATGCGGAGGTCATCTCTGAGTGGAACATACAGCTAATGTCTCAAATGTCAGCCCCAACATAGCCCCCCAAGCGTCTGTCACTATGGGGAACTTCCTTTAGTCATGACATCAGGAGTGAGAGAGGCAGCAGCAATGGAATAGGTTATTTCTTACAGTCTATTGCACAATTAATCTCTGGTAATGTCAGTTTGATACCGTTTCAATCTGTTTTTATCCCTCCATGTAGTACATGTACGGTATGTTAGTAAAGTATGGACAGTCATGTCAGGTGATACAAAGCTACGGAAAGGGATCCAGAAGGCAATATACTGTAATGACTGACACCAACGTATGACACACGTACAGTGCCTTCAGAAAGTATTCATACCTCTTGACTTATTACACATTTTGTTGTGTTACAGCCTGAATACAAAATGTATTAAATACAGTGCATTTGGAAAGTATTCAGGCCCCTTCCCTTTCCCCACATTTTGTTACATTACAACCTTATTCTAAAATGGATTAAATACAAATATTTCCTCATCAATCTGCACGCAAAGCAAAAACAGATTTTTAGAAATGTTTGCACATTTATTGCAAATAAAAACAGATATAGCATATTTAAATAAGTATTCAGACCCCTTGCTATGAGACTCGAAATTGAGCTCAGGTGCATATTGTTAACATTGATCATCCTTGAGATGTTTCTATAACTTGATTGGAGTCCACCTGTGGGAGATTCAATTGATTGGACATGATTTGGAAAGTCACACACCTGTCTATATAAGGTCCCACAGTTGACCAAGCCATTAGGTCGAAGGAATTGTCTGTAGAGATCCAAGACAGGATTGTGTTGAGGCACAGATCTGGGGAAAAATACCAAAACATTTCTGCAGCATTGAAGGTTGCCAAGAACACAGTGGCCTCCAACATTCTTCAATGGAAGAAGTTTGGAACTACCAAGACTATTCCTAGAGCTGGCCGCCCGACCAAACTGAACAATCGGGGGAGCAGAGCCTTAGTCAGGGAGGTGACCAAGAACCCGATGGTTAATCTGACAGAGTTCCTCTGTCGAGATGGGAGAACCTTCCAGAAGGACCACCATCTCTGCCCAGCACTCCACCAATCAGGCCTTCTGGTAGAGTGGCCAGACGGAAGTCACTCCTCAGTAAAAGGCACATGACAGCCTGCTCGGAGTTTGCCAAAAGGCACCTAAAGGACTCTCAGACCATGAGAAACAAGATTCTCTGGGCTGATGAAACCAAGATTGAATTCTTTGGCCTGAATGCCAAGCATTACGTCTGGAGGAATGACACCATCCCTACGATGAAGCATGGTGGTGGCAGCATCATGCTGTGGGGATGTTTTTCAACAGCAGGGACTGGGAGGCTAGTTAGGAACAAGGGAAAAATTAACAGAGCAAAATACAGAGAGGTCCTTGATGAAAACCTGCTCCAGAGTGCTCAGGACCTCAGACTGGACTGAAGGTTCACCTTCCAACAGGACAACGACCCTAAGCACACAGCCAAGACAACTCTGGAGTGGCTTCGCGACAAGTCTTTGAAAGTCCATGAGTGGCCCAGCCAGAGCCCGGACATGAAACAGATCAAACCTCTCTCGAGACCCAAAAATAGGTGTGCAGCAACATTCCCCCTCCAACCGGACAGAGCTTACAGGTGTGTCATGCTTGTAGCTTCATACCCAATAAGACTCAAGGCTGTAATCGCTGCCAAAGGTGCTTCAACAAAGTACTGAGTAAATGGTCTGAATACTTATGTAAATGTGATGTTTCAGTTTGTTTTGTTTTTTTTAACCTGTTTTGGCTTTAAAATTGTGGGTTATTGTGTGTAGATTGATGAGGGGGAAAAACAATTGGATACATTTTAGAATAAGGCTGTAATGTAACAAAATGTGGAGAAAACATTGGCCTTGTTCTTCTGCATTAGTAGCTATGCATACTATGGTGTTACATAACAGAATGGCTCTAGATATTCTCTTAGCATCTAAAGCAGGGACTTGTGCGGTGGTGGGTCAAGAATTCCGTACTGACATCCCTGACCCCTCCACTAGGGTGGCTGAGGCAGTTGCTACTATCAGAAAGGAAGTTGCTACTGTGGCAAAGAGAGATCAAGAATGAGGCTGGGACCTGTTTGCATGGGTAAAAACTAGCATGGGGAACTTTGGAACCCTCGCGTTGCAGTGTCTCCTGGCGCTGGTTGGATTCCTTTTGCTGTCCTTCTGTCTGTTCTCATGCCTGGCCTTGGCGAGGAGATTGTGTCAAACAGCAATATCTCCTTCCCACCAGATGGTCATGAGAGTGGTGAATTTAAATGACTTGATTGATCTCACCACCTTCTCCCCCTTCATAGGGGATCCAGATTTCCCTATGGGAGATGATAGTGCCTACTGTCATCGAAATGAGCCTGATCCCATTCTTTCCCAGATTATTATTATTACGTTATCCTTCAGGAGTTCCATTTAGATTACCCCCTTTTGTGTAAAAATACACATTTCCCAGAAACCTGAGGGTTTTAAGTTCTGTCTGACAACAGCTCAGATATCATGTACTGTGATGCTTATGGTTTCCATAGCATCTAAGGGGGAATTGTGGTGGCAGAATTTGGGGGTAAACTAAGTTGAAACTCTTGAAAGTTGTATTCTGTCCTTGCATGAACTGCATTTCATGGACTCCTACGTCAGTTATCTGTCTGCACCCAGCAGTCAGCTCCTCTATATCTTTAGCAGTATCCTTACCGATCCTCTCTACTTCTCTAGCCAGTTCTCGAATGGAGTCAAGCACAGTTGCCATGCCATAATTGGGAATTAATGCAGAGAAAAAAACAACGTTTTACAGGGCCGGCTACAATGGTCCTCCTGTACAAGTGGGAGAAAGCATGATTTGGGTGTTCTGGGGTAGCACGTACAGCAGGAACAACATAGGCAGCATAGCATGATCCTGACCAGGGTGTAGGTAGATAATGATAAGCTTTCCCCCCACACACATTGTTCCATTTACTGAGGAAGTTGGTTTAGCATACACATTGGTATTCTTAAGCTTATAATGTATTCCCAATGACATGATAGGGTGGAATGTTACATTTTTCAACAGCAGGGGTAGGGTAAGATTATTGTAGACGGAAAGATTATACTTATGGAGCGGTTCTATTTGCTATATAACACAAATAACCTGGGGGCAAATAGGCCATGATGATTGGTTGTTTAGGCAGGGAGGTGTGATTAGTCAATCAAATCTTCTCATATAAAACACCTCATCTTCTACCCAACCAAGCTCTCGGTCTGTTAGGTTACCTTCTTTGGTCCATATCAATATTTCATAAGCATTAAGGAGTATTGCGAGCAATGGTATAGTCTCGGCACTATCTGATAATAACCCACAAACCCAACAATCTGAAACATTTTGTAGTACTAATTGTAAGAAAGTGTTTTACCCAGGGAAACCCCCATAATGTTCATGTCCTCTTTTCCTTCTTTTTAGGTCAGCGGGGTCATCGGAGGTCAGGTCACTTTCATCTGCTTCTGGGCTTCTCCATGTGTAAGCCAGGCCTTACTGGAGCGGGGAGGTCGAGGTGAGTTTACTAGCACGTTACTAGCACGTACAGAAATATCTCATTTACGTAAGTATTCACATCCCTGAGTCCCTGAGTCACCTTTGCCAGTGATTACAGCTGTGAGTATTTCTGGGTTAGTCTCTAAGAGCTTTGCACACCTGGATTGTACAATATTCACACATTATTATTAAAATTATTCATCCTCTGTCAAGTTGGTTGTTGATTATTGCTAGACAGTGATTTTGAAGCCGATTTAAGTCCAAACTGTAACTAGGCCACTCGGGAACATTCAATGTCATCTTGGTAAGGAATTCCAGCAGTGGAGGCTGCTGTGGGGAGAACGGCTCATAATAATGGCCGGAACGGAGCAAATTGAATAGCATCAACCACCTGGAAACCATGTATTTGATACCATTCCATTGATTCCGCTCCAGTCATTACCATGAACCTATCCTCCCCAATTAAGGTGCCACCAACCTCCTATGAATTCCAGTTTATATTTGGCCTTGTGTTTTAGGATATTATCCTGCTGAAAGTGGAATTTGCCTCCCAGTGTCTGTTGGAAAGCTAAGAAAAGCTCCCTAGTTCTTGCCGATGAAAAGCACACCCATAACATGATGCAGCCACCACCATGCTTGGAAATATGAAGAGTGGTACTCAGTGATGTGTTGTGTTGGATTTTGTGTATTCTAAACATAAAGTTCCCTTTTCTTTTCTTTTTTGCAGTTTTACTTTAGTGCCTTACAGGATGCATGTTTTGGAATATTTTTTATTCTGTACAGGCTTTCTTCTTTTCGCTCTTTTCATCATTTAGGTTAGTATTGTGGAGCAACTACAATACAATGTCAGTTTTCTTGTATTACAGCCAATTAAACTAAATAACAGTTTCAAAGTCACCATTGGCCTCATGGTGAAATCTCTGAGCGGTTTCCTTCCTCTCCGGCAACTGAGTTAGAACGGACGCCTGTATCTTTGTGGTGACTGGGTGTATTGATACACCATCCAAAGTGTAATTAATAACTTCACCATGCTCAAAGGGATATTCAAAGGGATATTCAATAGGGATATTCAGTTTTTTATTTATTTTGACCCTTCTTTGCGAGGACTTGGAAAACCTCCATTGTCTTTGTGGTTGAATCTGTGTTTAAAATTCCCTGCTCGACTGAGGGACCTTACATACATTGTATGTGTGGGGTACACAGATGAGGTAGTCCTTACATTTTTTTACTCCTGGCCTCCTGAGTGGTGCAGCGGTCTAAGGTACTGCATTGTAGTGCTAGAGGCATTACTACACAACCGGCCGTGGCCGGAAGTCCCATAGGATGGCGCACAATTGGCTCAGCGTCGTCCGGGTTAGGGGAGGGTTTGGCCGGTGGGGCTTTACTTAGTTCATTGCGCTATAACGACTCCTTGTTGCGGGCCGGGTTGAATGACGTTTCCTCCGACACATTGGTGCGGCTGGTTTCCAGGTTAAACTGGCGGGTGTTAAGGAGAGCGGTTAGGACGCATGACTCCACCTTCGGAGGACGCATGACTCCACCTTTGCCTCTCCCGAGCATGTTGGGGAGTTGCAGCAATGAGACAAGACCAAATATTGAGGAGAAAGGCGGTAAAATATTTAACTTTTTTTTATAATAAAAATATATATATTCTAAATATTTTTACTCCTTAACTTATTTAGGAATGACATAACAAAGGGGTAAAATACTTATTGACTCAAGACATTTCAGATTTTCATTTTGAATGAATTTGTAAACATTTCTAAAAACATAATTCCACTTTGACATTATGGGGTAATGTATGTAGGTCAGTGACACAAAATCTGAATTGAATCCATTTTAAATTCAGGCTATGACACAACAAAATGTGGAAAAAGTCCAGGGGTGTGAATACTTTCTGAAGTCACTGTATGTGTCCATCGCTCTGACCGTATAATTTCATCTTTAACATCCAGTACTATCTGGGGTTACCAAAACACAGAGCCCTGTTAGCCACCACTAGTACCCCTTTGTGTGTGTTGCTACACGATTGCTTTGTGATGGCAGGTCACATTGAGGTCGAGGCGGTGTCAAAGCCACTCTCTCATCTCAAGATGGGAGAGAAAAGGAGAGGGTAGAGAGAGGACAAGAGGAGAGGGAAGAAGCGATAATGATGAGGAGGAGGAGTAGTCATTGTTAGGCTGCCCTCTGATTGGGCCAGAGTACAGTAAGAGAGACATCACACACCTCCTCGACACAGTAGTAACCCTAGAGGAGCATTGTAATGGTTTACATGAACAGGCTGCTCTAAATCCCTCACATTAGACTCTGTCATGGAGAAGAAATGTAGAGGTGATACATGGACCTATTGCACATTCCGGTTGCATTAGAAATAGCTCCATTCCACATTGATCCTCAGATTTTACACATCAGACACCAACCATTTACTTCATACATCCTGATACAATAACCCCCTTCAAATGGAAGCCATTTTAAAAGTATAATACTCTAATACCAGCTCCAGCCCCTCTCTGGCAGGAATAAAGCATAATATGCAGGGTACAGAAGTGTGAGTTTCACACCATTCAGCTCTCCCTCTCTCTCAGAGTGGCTGCCTTACAGCAATCCCATACCTAGGTTGCTGGCATAGTCCTGATGCTGAAGATTAGGAGTCATCATTGGCCAGCCTGTTAATGTGAATGTTATTTATCCACAGTATTTATAGCGCACATTCCATCATCTCCGTGACGCACAGTGCAGAGCAGAGAGAGAGAGAGAGTCCCTACACTCTGAAAGACTATGTGCGTGGCTTCCTCCAGCAGCATCACACAAGTGGGATTAGGAGTGAGTTTTAATGAGATGATACATATTCTAATCACCAGTCTCTCTCTCCCTGCAACATGGAGCAGATCACTTTCTGGGGTCCTAAACCTGCAATCAAGCGAATGCCACAATGGTACACTATTTTCCTGCCCATTCAACCGAACAGATAAAGAGGATGGTTAGACAATATTATTTGATGAAGTAACAAGGGCACATTCTGTGCACTGACTGTACTTGCTCTGAGATTCTGGAATTCTAACTTACACTTGTGGAATGAGAATCTTTGTTTTTTTGGCTCCCAGATTAACTTGTTTGATCACAGCAGAGACTGAAGGCACGTTTTATTAATGGCTCTGAAACATTATCGTATCCTCAGCCTGCCTGTTTGTTGCCCTACATGTTGTTTCTGCGTTGTTACTAATCCTCTTGCCTTTAATTAACGGAAACAAAAAATTATTAATGGTTCCTTCTTATCTTTATTATCGTGTCTTAAATCCCTTTAGCAGCTGAGAAGCTTGCATAATCCCACGGAAATGGCTTGTGATTGTACGTGTCATAGTTATTTTATTTTTCACTGGCAAAAATAAGCAAATAACTAAATATGCAGAGAGAATTAGATGTGTTGCATGTGTTTTTAGGGGTAAGAAAATAACAATGGAATGACACAGTGAATAATATCTGCCTGTTATCCTCTGCCTTGAGGTGGGTGGCATGATTCTGTGTGTTTATGAACACATCTGACAACTGTTGCAACAAATTACCTCCATAGAGTAACAACTGCACGGGGAGCAGCCATTACGGCCATATGTTGACATACAGCACTGTATGTATAGGTCATGCTCAGATCATCTCTTATTAGCTGTCAGAATCCATGGGTAAAAAACATGGTTCCACTTGTGTGGAAAACCAATAGCAGCAGTAGAAAAGGCCTTGGTTGTCAGTGGAAATCATGACAATATTCAGTATGAATTCATTATTGCATACATAAATGATTCAATAGAAAACAGTCTGTTTACAGTTGTGGAAGTATTTCATATGCAACACAACACTGCTTTGAGCAAAAAGACACACAGAAAAAAGACACAAAAAATATTCAAATAGGCTAACAATAACAGAGCAAGGACATCATCATCAAGGTCCCACAAACCAGGTAATTGGCTACTTTGCTGAATGTGTACCAATTGCTTAAACCTTTGAGGATTTCTCCGTATTCACAAAGAAATCAATTTCCATTCTTTGTGTTATGCAGTCTGCATTTACAGTATAGCTCTCCAAGAAAGGTACAATGTGGTTCATTTCCATGTATTTGTCATTCAGTGCATCTCTTGGGGTTGTATGATATAGAAGTGATCTCTTTATGCTGCATACAGCAGCTGCACCATGACTCAACTCAACTCCCTGTTATAAGGCCATGACCCAGCAGTATATTGAACTGCATTCCATAATGTTGTTCTAACAATATGCGTGTGTAAGTGGTTGGGGTGGAGGGCTGGTGGGGGAATCACATAGCTTTGTACATGCATATACTGTAGCTTTGCACATCCCAACTGTAACTTCACACCAGCTCAATTCATCAGGCATGGGGATGCATGGTGTGATTTTCAGTATCAGCACAGTGTCTACAGAGCAGTAAATCAGATGGTCTGAGAGAGAGAGAGAGAGAGAGAGAGAGAGAGAGAGAGAGAGAGAGAGAGAGAGAGAGAGAGAGAGGGGGGGGGGGGGTATGTGCACACTGCGCTGGCGCTGTCAGGAGCAGCGGCAGACGTTAAGTTGAGAGCGAGGAAGCGATTATAATTGATTAAGCGCTGCCTTGTCATTTAATTCTTTAGCGCATACTAATGGTATTCATTTACAAAGAGTGCACTTCATAATAGAGTTGGAATGCTCTAAAAACGTCTCTGAGACAAAGGAAGCAGTGACTGAGGAGGAGGTGCTTCTGCTGCAGCTGATGTGTGTTTGTGCAACTGAGGCAGGACGGGATATGATATAAGAGCCCTTTTCCCCATTTACAACCCATCACAGTATAAATTATATTTGATTAGATCGCATGGCACAATGAGCTGAAAGCATGCGAAACCACATTCCATTTTCCCGTATCTGTATACTGGGTTAAATATCATTGGGTCCTGACTCTCCATCCATTCACACTGCTCTGTTGTGAATTCTACATACTAAATTCAGAATAGATCATCAGGATTAAACACAAATGTCAATCCCAGTGACATGAGGCTCTTCATTATAATAGTTTTCTGAGAAAGGGACTATTTCTGATTGGATTCAAATCCCCAAATATAAAACAAAATAAGATGATGTATTTGATGTACATTTGGCGTTGCATGTCATTTTCATGTCATTCCACATTTGTGTCTTTACAACCTGAATTAATGATGTAATACCGTAGGGATACAGCTCTCCAATGTTCTGTCATTACACACACCTGGTCCCTATTCCCATTCATTAGTAATTGTATAAGTGTGCCTTTTGTTCACCATTGTCCTGTCGATTATTGTTACAATGTCCGTTGGTCGTGTGAGTAGCTATGCTGTGTTGTTTTGGCTTTTGTGCCACTTGTATTGTGCAGATGATTACGGGTTTTGTCCCATGTGGAATCAATGTATGTTACGTTACGGGTCTCGCCCCGGTGTATTTATTCGAGATACTCCTCTCTCTTTTGTTTGTGTTTCAACCCAAATGTTTTTTGTACGTGTTCGTTTGGTCTTCGTCCCCGTGCCCTTTACATGGCACGCTGAAATTTGGGTAAATAACAACCCCTATTAGGCATTCCTGCGCCTGTTTCCCGATCCCTTTTTATCAACATGACAGTTCTCACATTTCACTCTATATTTCACTCTTTATAACTGAGTTATGGGTCGTAACTGAGTTATGAGGCTTTACAGTAAATATTGGCTTGACTGTTTGAAACATGATAGCTAGCTTTGATTGTGTTTCCAGACATCTTGTGGCCTGTGTGTTGGTGGAGATGATTGTGATTCTATATCAGAGTTGTCAGTCCCTGTGGAATGGACTGGGATGCTTAGAAGACTAGTAATCCACTTCCAGTCTTTCTTAAATTACAGCTACTGCCCTGGTGATACACTTTACCACAGACAATGGCTGACTACAGACATCTAACACTAAATCCCGACCTGAAAGTGAAAACCCTGTTTTCATTTTAAATTACAATGATGCTTGTTCCTTTGATTTCCACTCTGTTATCACTTTTCTCTTCTGGCTACTTTGATGGGTATAAAATATTCAGGTCCTTGCAAAAAATAGCATTGATCGTGTCTTACAAGATGATATATGATTTTGTTTTATGGTTAATTCATTACCAAACACAGGTCTGCACTAAGCCATTCTCCTTAATGGTATATCCAATCTGAGCTCTGAAACATCCCACTGGACAATTGGCCATGTACACTACACAACAAACATGATACATTAAAACAAGCAGGGGCGCAACTTTGGTTTTGGAAGTGGTGGGTACATACATTTTTAAAACTTTACTGAAAATGATTTTTTTTCCAGTCGGATGAACACTCCAAACAGCCTACCCGACCGCTCGGTGACGTCCTAAAGCACACCATTGGCTCGTTTTTGCAACACATTCCAATGATAAAACTGCAATTTCAGAATGTGGGGGGGACATGAAAACAAGTGTACTAAAATATTCAGGTCTACTACTGAGGACTACATTATTCCCTTATTGCATGGTTGGCTTGCTTCATTTAACTTTAACTTATGCACCATTGAGTGGAATTAGCTTGCTTTTAGCCAAAGCAGCATGAATCATTTTCTGTGCGAGCCAGTGGCCAGGAAGTCGATACAAGGTATTGTATTACATGCTGGCAAGGATGAGGTGAACAGTCTGAGGGGGATCCTATGGCCTGAAATGCTGCATACCGCCGAGATCTGGACTGAAGTGTGCGCTGTGCAGTATTATATGGAGAAGGAAGGATTGGTGAAATAACCACACTACTCCATGGAATGGAGCTGGAGGATAGAGCACAGATCACATGGATAAGACACTTTAGAACTTCCATTTCAGTGCACGAGAGCACTCTGTTTTATCAGTTCTTTCATTCTACTGATTCTATCCTATCCCTGCTACCCTCATATTTCTTCTCATTCTATGCGTGAAGCACCACGATTGCATCGTGAGCTCCCGATCCAACCCCAGTGCTTAATTAAAATCTTAATTATTCAATTGACCCTGCAGCTGGTGATCAGTGAATAACCAAGCAGCACATCTTTCTCCCAGTTAAAATGAAGTATGAAGAGGAGGTTTTATTAAAAGCTGTGATGGTAAATTATACAACCGATGTCAACCCAAATCTGCATTAGTTAGACTACTGCATTATGCTAATTAGAACAAGTGCAAAGTACATATCTTATTAGACAAACACAAGGTGGATGTGCAGATGTATAGCACAGACTGCACAGTGTGAGAGGAGAACGTTGAGAACGGTAATGTTGCTAAGTAAATACACATGCTTAGGAACAGTAATGAAATTACAGACAGGAAGACTATTTCTGTCCCTGCTCCAATGAAAGCAGAGAAAAATTAACCCATGCATGCTCTCCTACACGCTTCACCCTCTGGTGGAGACGGATGGATGGCGAGAGAGAGAGCAACACTAACAACTCATGGCAGTCCTGCTCAGAGCACGCCACACCAGGGAGAGACGGGTTAGCGAAAATTCTATTTAGCGTTTTTAGACCGAATCACAGCAACCCGCCACCCTCCCCAATCTCCGTTCCGCATTTCTAGTTATTGGATGATGGGAGTGGGAATTCATAATATGAATATATCAATTTCTTTTTTTAATCAAACCTTATTTTAAATGAAATTGGAACGAAAACTCTGATTATAGGAGCAAAGTGACCTTTCTGCCCTAATAAAGGGACTAGAGTTTTCTCAGCTCTGTCCACTTCACAATATAAAATACTACTCATATACTCATATCAGCTTCCTGTGCTTGATACATGTGGGATGCTGAGATACAAGGCAGACAGGTGCTATCTGGGGCGAGAGTGACTTCTATCACATAGACATAAATAAATTAATCCGTACATGAATCCCACACCCACCCACGTTTACTATACATTCTGTCCTGTTCACGTCAGATCACCTGGATGAGCAGAGGTTGATACCTACTGTTCCTACTGTTCCCAGGTGACATCAGTATTTGTGAAGTGACAGTCACATGATGAAGCCCAGATGTTTCAGATACAGTAGAACACGCTTCAACACAACACAGCCTGGGAGGACAACACCCTCATCTCCTGACAACAGGCTACTCATTATCCCAATCTGATTGGCCAACGTTCTGACACCAAGGTCCAATAAGCCTTTGAATTCTCTTCGATCCATGTGTCGTAATTGCTGCAAGCAGCAGTGAGAGAGAGGAAATTAGCAGAATTACCCATAGTGTCTAAAGTCATTTCTTGACTTTCTGAACTCTTCCTCCAACTCATCAAGGGATTGCCTCTAACTTTGATGGGTTTTCAATGAAACACTTGTAATTGTTTTGTTCGGGGGACATATCTATGTGATCGTCTGTAAATCTTTAAAAGGGTTACGTGCCGGTCATGAGACTGAACAGCAGGATAAAGAAATGAATTTCACTGAGGTCAAAAGCTGAAAATAAGGGTCTGATGCACAGCCTTTGGGGAAATGTATGACACAATTACTTTAAAAGGCACACGCTGCCTTCTTGCCAGAACATCTCTGTGATTTGTCAGACATGCTGTTTTCACACTTTCCCCTCAGATATCCCCTTTCCTCTCTCCTTTACTTGGGACTTGAGGCATTGATGTTTGGCAGATAAGCACAGTTGCTCAACTTCACAAGGCTGCCCAGCCATGTCCCCTACCTTAACGCCCAGTCATGATGTCGCCTAGCTGCACCTCGCTGAGTGACAACAGATGGAAACCAATCCAAATGGTGGGAAATAAAGGACATGTATTAAAGTATTGTGGGTAGACAGGACTGGGACTGAGCCAGACCATACAGTATGTTCTGGTGGGAGGGATACGCAACATGGCGTATGTGTTGCTATTTCAGGGTGTTCCAGAAGGGTGCTTGTGTCATGACCCACGTTGCTCAATATCTTGCAAACAGCCTGGAATCATCCCAGAGCATTGGCAGCATGTGTCTGACGGGACTGACTGGGGACCAGCCCTTGGCAGCATGTGTCTGACTGGGGCCACCATCACCTCCCTGGCACAATGACAGACCCAAAGCTCATTTCTGTTAGCAAAAATACCACTTCACAAAGCCTCCTACAAGCAACTTCATTCATCTGTATTCTAGCATATACCTTCATCATCTGGCTATTTGTGCATGCAGTGAGAAATGTATTCATATCCAATCGAGGAAACAGATTCAGCTAACAGGAAAACAACAAAAGGGCATGCACTCTTGATCTTTCCTAACTCTAGTAGAATCCAAGGACTACTCCCCTACTTTACTTACCAGTTTAACGCAAAGGCAGGCACAGAGCTTGTTAATCTGAACACATCCCTCAAGTGTTCTGTCGTTTTGTCTTGAGACTGAAGGCTTTTTGGCCATGGAGTGAGGAAAGCCTCGGGTTGACTCCTCAATCTATATTATAGGCTCCTGGTTCTGTGAAGAAGGGTAGGTTGGAGAGAAAGAGATCGATAGTATTCATTATAATAATTGATTGGAGTTATATATAGCTCTTTTCAAAGATTATCAAAGTGCTTTACAGTACATTGTATAAGGGGAACTCACCTTTCACACGTACAAGGTATGCGGGAACAAATCAAATCAAATTTTAGTTGTCACATGCGCCAAATACAACCTTAGCATGAAATGCTTACGTACAAGCCCTTAACCAACAACGCAGTTTAAAAAATATGAATAAGAATAAGAAATAAAAGGAACAAGCAATTAAAGAGCAGCAGTAAAATAACAATAGCGAGACAATATACAGGGGCTACTGGTACAGAGTCAATGTGCGGGGGCACCGGTTAGTTGAGGTAATTGATGTAATATGTACATATAGGTAGAGTTAATAAATGTAGGTAGGGGTAAAGTGACTATGCATATATAATAAACAGCAAGTAGTAGCAGCGTAAAAACAAAAGGGTGGGTTGTCAATGTAAATAGTCCGGGTGGCCATTTGA
Organism: Oncorhynchus clarkii lewisi; assembly: GCF_045791955.1. Lineage (NCBI taxonomy): Eukaryota > Metazoa > Chordata > Actinopteri > Salmoniformes > Salmonidae > Oncorhynchus > Oncorhynchus clarkii. Next base: position 62,911,703 of record NC_092152.1, read on the forward strand.
TGAATTGTTCAGCAGTCTTATGGCTTGGGGGTAGAAGCTGTTAAGGAGCCTTTTGGATATGAACCCCAGGATTCATTTGTCTCAGAGGGATGATTTGTGAAGAGAACAGCCTGGTGAGGGAGCAGGAAGAGTCCCCCCCCCCCCCCCCCCCCCAAAGGTCTCACACATTTACTGCATGCTAATCTCAGAAAGGAGACCATGGGCAACATAACTGGACTAAGTATTAATGCACCACCATATCAATATATACATTCTGATCACAATCAGCAACTGGTATCCACTTTTCAAATTACATTGTGTAATTACTATCTAATAGCTATGTACTAAACTAAATAATGCAATATTTAATTGGGGAAATTGATCTGTAGAGAACATTCTCAGCTCTTAATTATGGCTTTTGAATAGCAAAAATGAATTGGACACCTAGGCTACATTTATCTTCTGGCTGGCACAATGCCCAAAGCTGACTACTGTTTCTGCACCTCCCTCTACTGAACTCCTTCTGACACACATTCTGCAAATGCAACCACAACATTTATTTTTCTTAAAACCCTGGAACTTTTACGTAATACCAAAATGTACAATTCTCCTCCCTTAGCAAAAAAAAAAGAAATTAAAAGTGCAGCTTTTACAGTTTCCTCAACCCTTTTTGGAAGGGATACAAGTGCAGTAATGCTAGCATTAAAAAAGATGCAGGTGCTGCTGGGATTAATCAGAGGGGAGCTCAGGGGCTGAGAGGCAGTGGTAAGAGGTTACAGTACCTGGCAGTGTGGAGTCAGTGAACAGGGTTTAGGAGTTGGACTTCTCTAGTCTGTACCATACAGAGATACAGTACAGTACATTACATGCCTGGACATAGCCTGCTTCCTGCTCCTCCTGTGGGGCCAGATAAATAAATAAGCAGATTACAGGCTCATAAATTATCACTGGTCCCTCTTAGCCCAGCTCTGAGGAAAGGAGCCAAGGCGTTCTATGAATAAAACACAGAGAGTAGCCTACTTGATTCCTTCTCAACTCTGGGAGTTCATTAAATGTATCACAATTCTCCATAGTGTACATTTATAGCTAGCTCCCTGCGGCAATGCATTCAATAGTGAACAGCAGAGGTTATTTTTTGTCTCAAGACCCAAATGACAGATTTACTGTCGTCGCATGACCCAAATTAAGAAGAAATAGTGTGTGATTATAAATGTTTACTCATAACTCACATGCTCAGGGCCCAATTTGGGTCCCAAACCATAGTTTAGGAAACCCTGGCGTACAGTATAAACAAAGTATAACATTTTAAAGAAAGACGCAAAGACTTTCCACTGATGAATGAGGGGCACACTAACCCAGGTGTTCAAATCTTTAAAGGGTGACTGCACTTCCTGATTTGACCTAGTTTTAGACTGAATTCAAATGTGAGTTGGTTCGGGGTGTGGTTTGCTGTGGGTGTCACTTGTGTGTGTTCGCAGGTGGTAAGAGTTAGCCAAATCATTTAGCAAATTGGCTTCAGCCAGCTGGTGTGCGACCATGGCAAAGTTGGTTTAACTTTGGACAGCCTATCTCTGGGGATAGTTAGGGACCATGAATAAATTACACAACGTAAATGGGGACATTTTATCTGGTGTCATTAAATGCTTTCAATATTTGTATATGAATTTGTAAAATGTATAGTTGGTTTGAGGTTTTAAGTCAAACTAAATTGACAATGGGCATTACGATCAGGTCACGTGCAGCTGCGCTCCGAATTAATGATTACTTGGGTGCTGCCAGCTGTGGACATGTGGGCAAGATTAAAATAAACCCAAGGAAAACTGTTATGGTACCCTTCATTCTGTGACATACCATTTTATCCTATCATCTCACAAATCTCTGTTTTGGACAAGACTGACTTTATGACCAAAATTATCCTATTTACATTTTGTAGTCAATTTTGACACTAGAATAAATGTGGTTGACTTATATCGAAGCTAAAATTGCCATTTTGAAAACAGGAAGTTGCTTTATTAGGGGCAGTCACTCTTTAACCTAACCCACTGAGTAAGTATTCTAAGAGCCTGGAAGTGTATGCAGTCATTTAGTGCTGGTGTGAAGTAATTCGGATCTTGAGTGGGATGTGTGTGGTCAGAGATCTGGATGTGTTTTGACAGTTAGTTTGGGGGGGGGCATGAGCCTATCCACCATCCACTGAGGAGAATAAGCAGGTTCAGGGCATGAGGCATGTGATGACATAGCAGGCTAGCATCTGCTTGATAACGCTTTTGCTCTGCCACTTTAACCACAGCATTCTGTTGTTCTGGAGAATCATGCAGTGTCTTTTGCTCCCTCACCACACAGACCCTCATACACACGCTTGACCAGGAAATCCAATGTCCATTTGAGCATGTGGTATATTATCCTCGTTACATTTGCAGATTACCCACTTTGGCCAGTTCACGCAGAAGACAGCTGCATTAATCCATGGATTATTAACGTCCCTCCCAGGGAGCCTTCCTCCTTTTTTCGCCAAATATTGACCATCACGCTCTATTTCCCAGAGAATGACATCCTTTATCCAGCTTCATGGTGATTTCAACAGGTTAAACACACAAGAACAGAAGATGTCAGAGGTTCAGCTAGCTAGCTGCCTGAAGCAAACTTAGCTCTGCATTGTGGGGGATATGTAATTGACTTAGAGTTAGTTCACTTTCATTCAATAGGATAGTGTCTGATTATTTTTGAATATTAGAACAAGCCCACTCACTAAGGCAGTACAAAGCCAGGTGATTGCACATTTAGCATTGCTCTGGAATTGGAGCACATGTTCTTAGGCACTGTTGAATAGTGCTTGAAGACCCTGATCCAACTCTCTCAAGACGAAAAACAAGGTGTGCAGATTTCTGAGTTATCTTCTGCTTTCAGAGTAACACCCAAACAAGACCGACCAGTGTTTGTACACATGCATATACACACACTCTCATTCAAATAAACACATACAAGAACACACACATACAGTACATGTAATCGTGCCAGACATGCACACAAACATATAAAGTAGGCATTGCTGTTATGATTTCAGTTGTCCTTGATGTCCTTAGTTTTAAATGTATTATTTGTGTTGTTGTTTGCTGTTTGCTGTTGTCTTTTCCTTTTTTCTCTTTAGTTCATTCTCTTGGTTGTTGGTGCATTGGGGGGTTCTTGGGGGTGGGAGTTCTCGAATAGTTGAGGGACAGCTATTGGGGAACTGTGGGGAGAACTTCAAGGGTTCGGCTTTCACAAGATTGTGATAATGAAAAAGGAAACTATGACATATATTTTATATCACTATCATGCACACGCACCCTCACACATAAGGATGTCTCTGCTGCAGAAAGACTGATACATGTTTGATAGTGTATTGATGCTGTATTGTTTGTCCTTCATGTTCTAATACTTTGTTACCCCTTCCTTGTGTTTTTTTGTAATGAATAATAAATACAATTTAAAATTTTTACATTTTAAAAACAAGACCGACCACGTTGTGCGCGCGAGCGTAGCAAAACACATTTACGTGTACATGTTATTCAATAATTTCATCCACACTGCTCACACGTGTCAATGGGCGTCTGTAACGGCGTTCTTCGTTTGTTGAAAGAGAGGACCGAAATGCAGCGTGGTGGTTACTCATGTTCTTTAATGAATGAATGACGATACATGAAATAACTAAATGAATACGAAAACAACAAACGGAACGTGAAACCTAATACAGCCTATCTGGTGAACACTACACAAAGACAGGAACAATCACCCACAAAACACACAGTGAAACCCAGGCTACCTAAGTATGATTCTCAATCAGAGACAACCAATGACACCTGCCTCTGATTGAGAACCATACTAGGCCGAAAACATAGAACTGCCCCAAAACATAGAAAAACAAACATAGACTGCCCACCCAACTCACGCCCTGACCATACTAAATAAATGCAAAACAAAGGAAATAGAGGTCAGAACGTGACAGTACCCCCCCCCCCAAAGGTGCGGACTCCGGCCGCAAAACCTTGACCTATAGGGGAGGGTCTGGGTGGGCGTCTGTCCGCGGTGGCGGCTCTGGCGCGGGACGCGGACCCCACTTTGCCATTGTCTTAGTCCGCCTTATTGTCCGCCTCCGTGGCTTACTCACCATGCCCACCCCTCTCAATGACCCCACTGGACAGAGGGGCTGCTTGGAACAGAGGGGCAGCTCGGGACAGAGGTGAAGCAGCTGCTCGGGACAGAGGGACAGCTGCTCGGGACAGAGGGACAGCTGCTCGGGACAGAGGGACAGCTGCTCGGGACAGAGGGACAGCTGCTCGGGACAGAGGGACAGCTGCTCGGGACAGAGGGGCAGCTGCTCCGGGCGGAGGGGCTCTAGCGGCCCCTGGCTGACTGGCAGCACTGGCGGCCCCTGGCTGACTGGCGGCCCCTGGCTGACTGGCGGCACTGGCGGCCCCTGGTTGACTGGCGGCACTGGCGGCCCCTGGCTGACGGGCGGCACTGGCGGCCCCTGGCTGACGGGCGGCCCCTGGCTGACTGGCGGCACTGGCGGCCCCTGGCTGACGGGCGGCACTGGCGGCTCCTGGCTGACGGGCGGCATTGGCGGCTCCTGGCAGACGGGCGGCACTGGCGGCTCCTGGCAGACGGGCGGCACTGGCGGCGCTGGGCAGACGGGCGGCACTGGCGGCGTTGGGCAGACGGGCGGCGCTGGCGCTGGGCAGACCGGAAGCTCAGATGGCGCTGGGCAGACGGGAAGCTCCGCCAACGCTGGGCTGAGTAGCTCTCCTAGCGCCGAACAGGCGGGAGACTCCGGCAGCGCTGGAGAGGAGGAAGGCTCTGGTAGCGCCGGAGAGGCGGGAGGCTCCGGCAGAGGTGCCGGACAGGCGGGAGGCTCCGGCAGCGGCGCCGGACAGGCGGGAGGCTCCAGCAGCGGCGCCGGACAGGCGGGAGACTCCGGCAGCGCTGGAGAGGAGGAAGGCTCTGGACGGATGGGCCGGAGAGACAGCCTGGTACGGGGAGCTGCCACCGGAGGGCTGGGGTGTGGAGGTGGTGACGGATAGACCGGGCCGTGCAGGCGCACTGGAGCTCTTGAGCACCGAGCCTGCCCAACCTTACCCGGTTGAATGGTCCCGGTCGCCCTGCCAGTGCGGCGAGGTGGAATAGCCCGCACTGGGCTATGCAGGCGAACCGGGGACACCGTGCGCAAGGCTGGTGCCATGTAAGCCGGCCCAAGGAGACGCACTGGAGACCAGATGCGTAGAGCCGGCTTCATGGCACTTGGCTCGATGCCCACTCTAGCCCGGCCGATACGCGGAGCTGGAATGTACCGCACCGGGCTGTGCACCCGCACTGGGGACACCGTGCGCTCCACAGCATAACACGGTGCCTGCCCGGTCTCTCTAGCCCCCCGGTAACCACAGGGAGTCTGCCCAGGTCTCCTACCTGGCGTAGCCATACTCCCTGTTAGCCCCCCCACCAAGAAATGTTTGGGGCTGCCTCTCGGGCTTCCTTCCGCGCCGCCGTGCCTGCTTCGCCAGCTCCATTCTCTGATAACCCTCCGCGCACTGCTCCATCGAATCCCAGGCGGGCTCCGGCACTCTCCCTGGGTCGGCCGCCCACCTGTCGATCTCCTCCCAAGTAGTATACTCCATGCCATTGCTGTCTATAACGTCCTCCTTTCGCTGCTGCCTGTTAACACGCTGCTCGGTCCGAGTGTGGTGGGTGATTCTGTAACAGCGTTCTTCGTTTGTTGAAAGAGAGGACCGAAATGCAGCGTGGTGGTTACTCATGTTCTTTAATGAATGAATGACGATACATGAAATAACTAAATGAATACGAAAACAACAAACGGAACGTGAAACCTAATACAGCCTATCTGGTGAACACTACACAAAGACAGGAACAATCACCCACAAAACACACAGTGAAACCCAGGCTACCTAAGTATGATTCTCAATCAGAGACAACCAATGACACCTGCCTCTGATTGAGAACCATACTAGGCCGAAAACATAGAACTGCCCCAAAACATAGAAAAACAAACATAGACTGCCCACCCAACTCACGCCCTGACCATACTAAATAAATGCAAAACAAAGGAAATAGAGGTCAGAACGTGACAGTCTGCGCAGCCAGGCGCTAAAATAGAACTTAGTTGCATTTGAGACCCTTGATGCGCTGCAAGTCGCTCCTTTCCCATCAAATAAAAAAAAATATCCTTGAGGCGGGTAGCTTGTAGGGTAGCTGGTAGTGTAGCTTGTAGGGTAGCTGGTAGGGTAGCTGGTAGGGTAGCTGGTAGCTAGATTACTAGCGAGATGGCAGAGATAATAGCCTTTATCGTGGAAGAACTCACATTACGGGTTCAGGTGAGTGCCCCTATTATTGTCTGGTAATAAAGCCAACAACGTAGATAGGTGATCAAGTTAGGCTCACTTGATAAGAATTGACATTTCTCCAGCTCTGTCTTCACCATAAATATACATGAAAGGGAACTACAATTACAAAATGTGACCGTATATTTTTACATTTACAGTAAAGCCCAGTTTGTATCTGTGTGTAAAACAGATTGGTAGCCAGCTCTATTTTTTTTACTGTAACCAAGTTGGTTTTATATATGTATTTACTTATGTGTAAATAACTCAACATAATGAATTTAAAGTATTGAAATAGTTTGAAATATCCAATAAATGCACTGTACATGTCAGCACTTGTGGCAGCATAGCCATAGGCTACTAAACACAGACTAGTGACTTAATAAAACGAATATAAAATATGCTATTCTGTTCATTTGAAATGCAATTTATTAGTTTCTTTGTGATGATGTATAACAATTGAATTGTGATGTTTTGTGTGTTTTTTTAACATAAACGAATGAAAAAGCTTTTTTTCATAGTATAATATTACCTAAGACCTTCATAAACAGAACCAAATGATTATTTTTGAAATAACATATATCAAATGTATTCATTAGACTGTTAGAATGCATTGGTTCAGAACTTGATGGTTCGATGCCCAGTTTCTCTGGTGTTAAAAGTCGTAGTAGAGAAACGCATCATTTTGTATGACTTTTGTATGATCTTCCGAGACAAGTGAACTAGCAATTAGCAAGCTAGCTAAATGTCTATGAATGTTTCATACAGTATGTGTTTCGCCATTCCTCCAAATGAATATAGTTGGTTAACACCTGCGTGTCATGATCGGCTCTGGTGTGGTTGGACCAAATCAACATGTGCGTGATGCGCTCCGGTGTAGTCAGCATGTAGGACCCTCAGCAAACGGTTGTCATGGAAATGCTTCCTCAGGCTATGACTTGTACGCACTGACTGTGTCTCTCACAATTGCCATAACAACCACATCAAAGAAAGCAAGGGTTAAGGAAAAGAGAGAGACTGTAACTGTTGGGGTATTCTGGAAAGTAATGGAAAAATGTCAGTAATATATGTAATATAATATTTCAGGCATTTCATTAAGAATGGGCCTTAAAGCTGAAATCCTGAATTGGTAACACTGCCATGTCAGTGTGGGTTTTTACAACAAAAACTGTTTTTTTTCCTCGGACATCATTGCACGCTCAATAGGACAGCGGAATATGTGCTGCAATCTTTTTCACCAAGATGCCAAATGCTCCTCTCCTCCGTTTTTCATCAAGAAAACAAAAACAATAACACAGGCACTGGGGCGAACAGTGGCGCTATTTCCCCTAATGCGGATTCGGTCTTTCAGGACATCCCAGACCAACCTGTCAGATTGTGGGTGTAGCTGGTGCATGAAGTCAGGCACAGGAGAGCAGAATGAGTGAGCAACGTACTTTACCCAAATAAAGGCACAAGGTAACAATTCACTTGACCAACAATAAATGGTAATCAATTACGCACGGGTGAAAACAGCACCCATCGAAAACCAGCCATAACGTACCGAATGAACATAGAAACAATCACACACAAAAACATGGGGGAAACAGAGGGTTAAATACATTAACATGTAATTGGGGAATGAAACCAGGTGTGTAGAAAACAAAGACAAAACAAATGGAAAATGAAAGGTGGATCAGCGATGGCTAGAAGACCGGTGACGTCGACCGCCGAACGCCGCTCGAACAAGGAGAGGTACCTTTGGCGGAAGTCGGAAAAAAATACCTTCAAAAGAAAATGGCTACCATAGTTAAAGATGATCGTTAGTGGTGGCTCCTCCTTCACCCCAATACATTTACGGTGCATTTTGGGAGAGAGACAGAGAGAATATTAATGCCTGGTGTTACACAATCAAAAAAAACTCTCAAACTGCCCGAAGGGACTTTTTTATTAGCTCCCTGAGAGATTTATATTCCCTTTACGATTGCATTAATAAATAGACAGCAGAGAATTCAGAATGGAACTCAGAAGTGAATCACTACTCTAATCACCATCAAAAGCCTAAATTCTGACTGTGTTGGTCCAAGTCTCCACAGACAAGATTGTCTTTAATTCACAGTTCCACAGTTGGGGATCCCCAAGCTAATCAAATCAAACACAATGATAACGTCCTTTAGAGAATAGTTTCATGCATACTTCTACTAATCTAAAGGCCGTAATGAAGAGAAAAAGATCTTTATTTGCTTTCAGTCAGTTTGCTTTCTTAAATGGAAAGCCCTACCACCATTTCACCACCTAGTCCTCTCTTCATTTGGTTCACTGTCATTTCTTTTCTCAATCACAGAGGTGACAAACGGAACAGGCAGGCCAAAGACCCCGCTGAGACTGCAAATAGTGATGAGAATCAGTATTGACACGAGGCCTAAGAGGTCCAGTTAGTCCCCTGTTTACCCTCCGCAAGGCCTGAGGATGTGGGACTATTCATCTAAAAACAACCAGTCAGAGAAAGTGCCTCGGTCACAGCCAGCTCTCTAACTCTCTGCTGATCTCCGAGAGAAAATACAAGGAACACTAATGCTTCTTACAATTCTGACATCACCTTTCCACAGGAGAGGAGGACACACTCGATTTGATGGGCTAATTGTGTGTGGCATAATTAATCAATGTCTCCTGAACGACAAATTCCCACTCGCATGCTCCCAATGTCGCATTGAATGCCGCCTTGAGCATAGGGGGTCATTTCCTTTTCATGTATTTATTCTCTTTTATCGAGTGATTTAGTTGTTATTGGCAGACACCTGTCACTTGTGCTCTGGGAGAAACAAGACGCCCAGAGACCGAGACAGGTGGGAGTCTTCACCTCACTTCAGTATACAGCGGCTGGACAGTGCAGTAGAAGATAGAGTGACTGAGTCAACACTACTTCACCTGGTCAGCACTACTCTACTGCAGTGCAGTCCGACTCTCTGTCTCTCTCCTTCTCGCATGACTCACATCATTAGAGCCTGGCCCTTTCTTAATCAGGAGCTAATTAAACACGATGGACTCTGCAGCAGCACGACGCTCAGCACTAAGTTACACTGCCACCTCAGCTCTGGGAGATAGTTAGCCCACAGGGAGAGACAAAGTACAGAGGAGAGCAGGAAAACACAAACAAGCTAACATAAAGCCCTGCAAAATTAGGCTGGTTTTAATAGCCAGACATGATATTGGCCTCTGCCGCCCATTCGTTGCAAAGAGGCTCTAAGGAGGAAACATCTCCATTAAACAAGTCCAATAACAACCTTTATGCTTCATATTTCACATAGAAACAGCTCGCAGGCTAAAAAAAAAGACAATGTTATGACCAAAAAGCCAGTTAGTCATACATTAATGATAAGAATCTCATTGTATATTTTATGACAATACAACACCATTGAAATAGATACAAGAGGACCATAATGCCAACCAGACAGACAACAAATCTCTGAAATAATGGCAACATTAAGACTAAACAGAATGTATAATGCACCAATGAGTATAAAAGCAGTAGTTTACAGGATACCAGAAAGAGGTTGAAGAGAGGAAATAAGCAATCTCCTCACTTGAGTGTCATAAAAATACATTATTAATTGTCAGCTATAAACTGGCTTCGGACAGCTTGTCGGTGAGACTTTAAAAGTTCAGGCATAGTTCAGCCTTGTTACTGCTCACAGGACAACCAACTTTGGGCCCTGTTCACTGCAAGTTAGGGCATACATGACTGACTTCAGATGGTGGGCATTTACACTTTGCCAACACCCTGTGATCTTTCGGGAACCAACATTAGGCCGGAATAGATTTCCTGTCTGAGATAATGGCTTAATACAGGAAACATCCACAATATAATGAAGCCCAGGATAATTCAACAGACAAAGGGGAGGATTGAGATTCAAACCACCGCAATTAGATTCAGCCGTCATCATCATACTAAGGGAACAGTCCACCCATCCCATCCCTTACCACTGTGGGTTGGATTTCCATTGCTCAGCATCCGGATCAATTTCAAGTGTGTCTTGACTCAGTCGACTCATCCCCATTATGGCATAAACAAGCAATTACTGTGTACATGTATGATTACCAACGGGCCGTGACCGATTTCCTGGAATGGTGGTGTGAGATCATTTAAATAAATCTCACAAATAGAAGTCGGGTCGATGTGCAGAGTGGTTGCAGAGAGAGAGACAACATTGTTTATGTTGAACTTCACGGTGGTAAACGACAATTTAGGCTGTCACACTACGGTGACGAGTTACCCTTTTTCTCATTAAAATTCCATTGATTGGCAGAGATGGCTTTAAGTCGCCTAAATTAAGATTGGCATAAGAGGCTACACTTGGTGAAGGAAGATTAATTCCACCACACTGCATATCTTCAAGGTCCTCCTCACAGATCTTGTACTCCTGAGGTTCGCACAGGAAGGCCGCATGGTTAATCTAGAGTTATATCCCCCTCTATCTAAATTACAGTCAAAATTATTCAAGCTAGTAGTAGAGAGTAAATGTAGATGTAAACGTCAAATAAAAAAATGCATTATGTCAGACCATTTTAGCCAGCACTACCTTATTGGATAAAATGAGCCCCAGCTGCATGAATTATATTCCTCCATTTCCTCCAGTCCATTCAATTCTTGATCTTTATACGTACCATATTTTCAAAATGGTATTGGTCCTCTCGACAACTTTGGCATTGTACATGAGCGAGAGAGGCCAGTGACTAGTCTGGCTGATCTGAGGCTGGGACAGTGTTTCTGATAGGGATTACTGACTGAGGACAGAAGAGAAGAGATGCTGTCTGACGCTCTTCTCTCCAGGAATATGAGATGCATCACAGGCAGCTGGGAGTCTCACTTTAGGAGACTGGATGGATCCCTTTGATGGCTGCCACGATCAAGGGACGGAGATTTGCGACTATCTGCAGTAATTTCGTAGTCTTTCCCCCTTAATCTGTTTCACATTTCCCCACAGAAAACAAGTTTAATAGCAACCTACCCAGTGGGATTCCTTATCGAAAGATAAATAGAGGGATGTTGCTGATAAGGCAGGTTTCACTTTATGATGATGTCTAGAATCTCTAAATAACACAGCCACTATCTTTGTTGTTAGATCTACATTTTCAATCACACAGACACCATCTCTATACTGTACATAGTTCTTCCTACCAGCATGGCTTGTGTTTACTATTCACCGTCCTTATTAAACATTAAGGGACGACAGGCAGCTTTCCGACATGACGGGAAGTCCTCTTCGGGGACTGGCAATAGAAGAGAGGCAAACACGGAAATGGCCAGATGTCATTGTACTGTCATGCACAGCACTAAAACATTTACGAGCCATTAGGCTCCGGTGCCAAAGGACAATAGCACGTGAGGTCTAGGAACCAGTCACGGATGGGCGGCTTCACAACAGTTGCATCGAGCCAATCATGCTACTCTACACGCCGCCTGCGGTTCTTTCTTTCTATTCATCTTTCATTGTTTCAACAGTTCTTCCAGAAAATGCACACACCTCCCCCGTCGCTCCACAATCAACGAACACAGTATCAGGTTTTAGAGATTTGCTAAGCCACGCCTTGACCTGTAATAAAACACACTCAACACACAGACAGACACACATTGAGTGATGAAGCATTTTCAACAGTGTCCTTTCATCTGAAAACATTTACAGCGAATGAAAACCACACAGCCTTCCTACTGCATCATTGCAACAGAAAGGGTCAGTAGATATAGAAGCCAAATACCCATTCTAAGGGATTTCTCTGTAAGATGATTGTGTTCTCTGTGTGTCCGTTTGTAATTTCACTTCAAGACGAGATCTCATTTCACCATCCTGCCTGAGAAAGGCTTAGAGGAGATGACAGACCTCTGTCAGAGGAGCCACAGCTCCAGCCAGGAAAATTAGGGTTACACAATTACATCGACTTCCACACGCGCCACCAAAAGCCCTCCCCATAATTGGATCCATTTTAGGGGGTTTAAGGACCACTTGCCTGAGATACAGAGGCAGAGAAGAAGTCAAATTCATCCCCTTCTCCCACCATCCGTCCCTTTCTTACTCCCTCTCTGTTGCAGTTGTATCACTACAAAGAACAACCAAACAGCAGTGGTCTGAAGAACCCTGTTATATACAATCGTCTCAATTACGAGTAGAAATTAAACTACACCCCAACAAATAAATAGTTATCCTTTGCCTTACCATGACGTCATATTTACATCCAGCCGGTTCGATTGTGGTCTTAAATAAGAAACCTTTCTGCAGACGGTCAACAAACTCAGCCTTTTCCTTTCCCCAAAGTAATAATATTCACAATGAAAAGGGCCCAATCCTCGTCAGGTGTATCATTCATCTGTGAGATGTTTCCCAGGACTATCATAGCTATCGTTGCATAATGAATATTAACTAATAAGTGCTTCTTGTGACATATCTCTACTGACTCACTGTACTCAAGCATCCTGCTCTTAGGACAAATATTTAAGACATCTACCCTTGCTTTGGTAGAGGCTGGTATGAATGTCCATTTTCCACTGTGCTGTTTTTCTACAGGAATTGAAATATTAAATGTTGATGCATCATCTTGTACTGGATTGACTCAGCAACTTAAGTAGCTTTGACCTGCAATTAATTAATTCTCCAGGTAGTTCGTCGGTATTTCAAAGCGGATTAGGGTGATGTATTACTGTATTTCTAGATTTCTGTACAGTCTACATTTCAGGACTATTCCTGCCCTCCACCTTCTCCACCTCTCAAAGAATATTCCGGAGTAATATTCCAGAGGGCCGGTCATCCTCAGTGCCAAGCGATTTTAATGAGCAGTCTTGTAACCCCGATGAAATTTGTAAGGTTAAGAAGGATATTTAAAACTCTATCTGATTGATTCAAAGAGCTTAAAGGAATCATGTCACTGGCCCTTATTTGACCCTTTTTCAGAGCCAGAGAGGCTGTGGAGAGAGAGAGAGAGAGAGAGAGAGAGAGAGAGAGAGAGAGAGAGCGAACTTTACTTGACATCTCCAACTATGGCTTCCATCAGCCGACGGCAAAGACATGGTATGGTTTTCCAAAAACTGTAATACTCAATACTCTATTTCACACATTTTGCATTGATCAGGGAATCATGTACCTGTCCAATCTACAGTACATATCTCAGGTCTATACTGGTTATTCCGAGTGACAAATCTCAAGCTAATTATTTGACATTTATATTTGAACACCTTAGGAAAACAGCTAATTTTCCCCATTTACAGTGTGACTAAGAGTGTTTATGTTCAGATTTGAAAATACCTGGAAATATTATCAACCTTATCCATATGGCTGTGGCTGCAGACACTTTCAAACATCCACTCTGAATGAAATAATAATAAAGAAATAATTAGAATGTATTTAATGCCAATTGCCTACCTGAAGTAACTCACTAATTGCCAGAAAGCCTTTGAGATGAACAGTGAGAATGTCAGCTTATGGAAAATACAAGGAAATAAGTTTAATTACAGAATGACACTTTTCTCTTACATTTCTTAATGAGTTGTTCCATGTCATCACACATTCCCCAAGGTGTTTGTCACTAACGTCTTTCTGCCCTTAAAGATCCAATAAACCACTGAAGGAAACGACAAAGGTGATTGCAATGTTTACGAGGGCAGATTAGCAATCAGCCAAACACAGCTAAGATACTTTTTTTCACGAGAACAATTCACATCTTTGTCATTCTGAATGATAAATGCAGCTCATCTGAAAAGGCCCTTTTCTTTTCTCCTCCAGGTGAGTCTACGCCTTGTGTTCGCCAAAAACCTCCCTCTGTACAGATGAGCCTTTTAACATGACTCATAAAAGGTGTTAGACCAAATGAGAAGATATTAGAGTACAACACTGTATGCCCTCCAGGAAGGTTAAATGAAACTTTTCGGAAAGCTATAAAAGGTGAATGTAAATACAGGGATTGTGTAATTTGTAGGTAAATTATGTCTAGGCCCAAGCATAGTTTAAAGATCTACTGTGGTATTGTGTCTGGGGGGGAGATAACTTGGATCCTGTAATGAATTGGTTATAGACCTTGTATTGTAAATCATTTTAAGAGTATACAGGAGACGAACCAGGCCAAAATGGGTCATAATATTTCATAGAGAGCATTATCTTTGATTTGATGTTGCTTCTACACATACAAGTAGACACACGTACACACACACACACAAATACACAAACCAACACACACAATCAAGTTGGCTTTCAGCTTCATTAGAGTGCCTTGCCACCCACCCCCTCTTCTCTTCCAGCTCAACCCTTCTTCCTCTCTTCATTTTCATCAAAACATTGCAGATGAGGTCCTGAGCCCAATTAATCACTCCCCAGCCCTGCTACACGGCACCTTTATTAATCACACAGCCCACCACGCTGCTGCCTGACTGCGTGCATGCCTCACACCAACAGCCTCCTCAATGGGAGTGGAAGCCCTGTCACACACACAGACACACACAAACAACAACAGCAGCCACAGCATACAAATGCACTGCAGGCACTGCAGGTGCTCACACACATTGACTGGACTTTATATTCCAGGTTTTGCCATGATAATGGGACGTGGCTGAACGTGAGGATTTCATATTTATTTTCTTTATGCTGTCATCAGGGGAGTGGATAGTAAACTTAATATGGTCTTCTGAAACACTTAACAATATATGTGAAAATGGGTGGGAAGGGGCTCTACTTCAATCACGTTGTAATTTACACCAGGTCATGTGGCTTTAATAACCCAAACAATGTATTATTTTTTTTAAACATTACAAGTGTACTAAAGTATACTTATATATACCAAAAGTTGTAATAATATACTTCAAATATGAGATGTACTTTTCTAGTATATCTAATAATACAATAATTACACTTCAACACACTTATTAAAAGAGCACTTTATATTCGTTGTTTTTTCAGTATTTTAATATACTATAAATGCTATAATCACACTTCAACACACTTATTAAAAGTGTACTTTAAATTAATTATGTTTCATCCTTTAAGTGTGTATGTTCACTATCATTAAAACATGACTTACATTTTTAACTATTTAATTGTAATTTAGTATATTTGTTCAAAATACACTTATTTTAAAGATGAATAATTTATAATTTTTTATGAAACTCTGTGAGTGATCAAGTACACTACAAGTTCAGAAAGTATTCAGACCCCTTCCCTTTGAGCTCAGTTGCATCCTCTTTCCATTGATCATCCTTGAGATGTTTCTACAACTTGTTTGGAGTCCACCTCTGGAGCTCTGTCAGAGTTACCATCGGGTTCTTGGTCACCTCCCTGACCAAGGCCCTATTCCCCCGATTTCTCAGTTTGGCCTGGTCGGCCAGCTCTAAGAAGGGTCTGAATATTTATGTAAATGTGATAGTTTTTATTTTTAGTAGTAACTCCACAATAATGAACTAACAGAGTTGAAAAGAAAAATACAAATATACAGAACATGCATGTTGTATGCAACAAGGCTGTTACGGATACAGTTATCCTGTGTGTGTATCCTGTGTGTGTGTGTGTTTCTTTTCTCTCATTCTCCCCTCACAGGTGAAAATCATCACTCCCCAATCAGTCAACAATCAACCCATCAATCAGAAGACACACCTCCTCCTGTTTCCTACCCTATCACAGTTCCTTCCCCATGGTTTAAAAACCCCATCATTTGTTTGTTCAAGAGCTCAATCTCTTTGTAATGCCATGTTGGTAGATAGCTGTTCTTTGTAGATTTCAGGAGAGCTCAATCTTTGTAATGCCATGTTGGTAGATAGCTGTTCTTTGTAGATTTCAGGAGAGCTCAATCTTTGTAATGCCATGTTGGTAGATCTCTGCTCTTGATAGATTTCAGTAGCACAATCTCTTTGTAAATGCCATGTATGTAGATCTCTCTCTTTGTGTATTAATTAACCTCTTCTTTTGTTTGAGCACCTCCAAATCACTTTGTCATCTCCTGTGAGTATTGTTTTGGTTATGGTGTTTGCTGGTGGGAAAAGGGGAAACCAAGACAAGTCGCCCATGGGCATACACTACCCGTAGGTAAACTTTGTTAAAACACACTAGTTAGAACTGGGCGGACCACCCACTGTATTTTTGGTTAGTTAGTTAGCTGTTGTTGAAATAGGCTAGTCTAGCTTAGGGGTGTTTTGAATACTTATTGTTTCTTTCCTTGGGTCCAGCTCAGCCCCTTTTTCCTGCTCCCCCCATTACCGTGTGTTTAGAAATAAACCCTGAGTTTGACGGTATTATTTCGGTTGTCGTGGTTATTTCGTTCACTTTTACTTTGTCACTGTTATAATTTACATGAGTTATGTTACGGGTCTCATTACCATCCCCCCTAGACTGTCGGGCCAAAAGGGATTCGTAACATAAGTGGGGGCTCATCCGGGATTTGTCTTTACTGACACCCATGCCGCTCATGTAGATTGTTGTAGTGGTATAGTTCAGTGTTGAGCGTCATAGCTGAAGTAGCATTAGTGTTTGCTATTTTCGTTGGCTCTTGTGAAGTAGTGTAAGATGGCTACTTTTGATTTGAAGTCCTTTTTGGATAATCCTTCGTGGGAGGTTTTTGATAAATGTCGTAGAGTTGATTTAATGACCTTGGCTGACCATTACTCAATATCGATTCCGCAGAGTGTAGTTAAGGCGGAGGTTAAACAGCTAGTGTTAAATGTATTGTTGGAAGAGCAGGTGCTTGTGTTACCGCTGCCTGAGCATACTACCGCTGTAGGGGATGTTACTGCTCCTGTAAGCCCATTGGTGTCTGATAATGAGGGCGAGGCTAAAACACCAGCCACATTGTCCCATTTTGAACCACTCTCCCCACTGTCAAACGGTGATGCCAGGAGGGATGTCCGTTTAGCACAGTTACAACTAGAGGTGGAAGAGAGAGCCCAAATTAGGCGAGAGACTCTCCAGTTGGAGATGTGTAAAATTGAGGCAGAAAGAGAACAGCGGCATTTAGATTTGGAGATGGGTAAAATTGAGGCAGAAAAAGAACAGCGGCATTTAGATTTGGAGATGGGTAAAATTGAGGCAGAAAAAGAACAGCGGCATTTAGATTTGGAGATGTGTAAAATTGAGGCAGAAAAAGAACGAGAACAGAGGCAGATGACGTTTAAAATGCGCCAGATGGAACTGGAGGCAGAGACAGCGAGGCTAGCCTTCGTTCCTGCTGTCACTGTTAGTGAGTCGTCCTCACCAGCTGTGTCCTCAAACACGTTTGACATTAGTAGGCAGATAGCCTTAGTACCTTTGTTCAGAGAGTCGGAGGTTGACTCCTATTTTTGTGTATTTGAGCGTATAGCCGTAGCATTGAAGTGGCCTGAAGAGGTATGGTGCCTATTACTTCAGTGTAAATTAACTGGTAAAGCCCAAGAGGTTTTGTCAGCGCTACCTCTGGAGGACAGTTTGAATTATGAAGTGGTCAAAGCTACTATTCTTCGTGCCTATGAGCTTGTGCCTGAGGCATACCGACAGAGATTTAGGTCTCATAGAAAGTCTTCTAGTAAGACTTATGTGGAATTTGCTAGAGACAAGGGAAATCTGTTTGATAAATGGCATGCTGCTAGTAAGGTAACTGATTTCAACTCTCTCCGGGAGTTAATCTTGTTGGAAGAGTTTAAAAATTGCTTACCCGAACGCATTGTAGTTTATCTAAACGAACAGAAAGTATCCTCCCTGGCAGAAGCGTCTGTGTTGGCAGACGAGTTTGTGTTGACGCACAAGAGTGTGTTTTCGGCTCAAACTGAGAGTAGAACCACTGAGTTTCCTACCTTTAGCCCTAGTCGACCAGCAGTAGTATATCAAGCACGGCAGAAGAATGAGCGTTCCTGTTTCTATTGTCATAAAGTGGGACATATGATTAATGATTGCTTCCTGCTTAAACGCAAACAAGGGATGCCTCCGTGCCAAGCCACCAACAGGTGTTGCTCTAATTCGTACGGTTGTGAGGTCTGCAACAAAACAGGTGCCTAAGGGTAACTGTAGTTTGAAAGACCCAGTCCCCGAGGCTATTCCTCTGAGAAGGATTACAGCTCCGATAGTGAGTAAAGCCTTAATAAAATTCTTCACGACATTCGGGTTACCTAAGGTGGTACAAAGCGATCAAGGTACCAATTTCCTATCCAAGCTCTTCAAGCAGGTGTTGAAATCCTTATCAATTACGCACCGTGTATCAAGCGCCTATCACCCAGAGTCTCAGGGTGCGCTTGAAAGATGGCATCAGACACTGAAGTCTATGCTACGTAAATATTGTTTGGAATCTGAGAAAGATTGGGATGAGGGAGTTCCTCTAGTTTTGTTTGCTGCTTGTGAAACTGTGCAGGAGTCCCTAGGTTTCAGCCCGGCTGAACTAGTGTTTGGTCACACAGTAAGAGGACCAATGAAAGTCCTTAAAGAACAGTTCTTGTCCCAAGAGTTGTGTACCAGAGATGAGAATGTGTTGGACTATGTTAGTCGCTTTCGTGAGCGCCTACACCAAGCTTGTGCTCTTGCAAAGGAAGCTCTGTCTTCCTCACAGAGGAGCATGAAAAGACACTATGATAAAGAGGCTGTTTCTCGTCCACTACAGCCAGGTGACCAAGTACTGGTGTTATTACCTGTTCCAGGATCTTCACTGTCAGCTCGTTTCTCTGGTCCTTATTTAATTGAAAAGAAAATAAGTGAAACTGACTATGTGCTTCAAACTCCTGATAGAAAACGCCAATCTCGTGTGTGTCACATTAACATGTTGAAAGCATACCACACCCGACCCATCACACAGTTAGATAGTTCAAAAACAGAGGAAGGGACTGCTGTCTCCTCTGCTACTACTGCGATGATAGTGGACTGTCATATTGATGATGTTGATGGCTTGGAGTTGCGCAATACTCAGCAGCGTGTTAGATTGCCCAACTCAGAAATGCTGCTGTCTATCCAGTCAGGTCTGGTTCATTTAACGGATGGACAGGCTAATGATATTGTGAGGCTACTACACAGTTTTCCATGTCTCTTTAATGACGTTCCTACTCGCACAAATGTGTTGGAACATGACATTAATGTTGGAAATGCTACACCTATCAAGCAACACCCATATCGTATCAATGCTTCCAAGAGGAAGATAATGAGGGATGAGGTGAGATATTTGTTGGAGAATGACCTGGCTAAGCCAAGTTCAAGCCCTTGGAGTTCTCCTTGCATTCTGGTTCCTAAACCTGATGGTACGTCCAGGTTATGTACGGATTATCGAAAGGTAAATTCTGTCACAATGCCAGATTCGTTCCCGTTACCCAGACTGGATGACTGTATCGATACTATTGGTGCTGCTAAGTATGTAACCAAGTTGGACCTCTTAAAAGGTTACTGGCAGGTTCCGTTAACTTCACGTGCTTCTGAGATTTCTGCCTTTGTGACCCCAGACAACTTCCTTCAGTACTCAGTCATGGCTTTTGGGATGCGAAATGCACCAGCCACTTTCCAACGACTGGTTAACTCCGTATTAGCTGGCGTTCCTAATTGTAGTGCATACCTTGATGACCTAGTGATTTATTCGTCTGAGTGGTCAGATCATGTTGACTCGCTAAGGGTAGTATGTGAACGGTTGGCAGCTGCTTCTCTAACCCTGAACTTAGCAAAGTGCGAGTTTGGGAAGGCTACTGTTACCTATCTCGGTAAAGAGGTTGGCCATGGACAGGTGCGCCCTGTTGATGCCAAGGTCTTGGCTATAACTGCATTCCCTGCACCTACCACTAGACGAGAGCTACGCCGCTTTTTAGGGATGGTTGGCTACTACCGTAGCTTCTATAAAAATTTCTCTGCGGTAGTTGCTCCATTGACTGATTTGCTCAGTCCGGCAAGACCATTTGTGTTGTCCCCTGATTGTAAGAGAGCTTTTGAATCAGCGAAAGCACTCTTATGTAGTACCCCTGTACTTGCTGCTCCGGATTTTGAACAACCGTTCAAGCTTGAGGTAGATGCTAGTGCCAGAGGTGCTGGTGCTGTTCTACTGCAGCAGGACAAGAGTGGAGTAGATCATCCTGTTTGTTATTTTTCTCGTAAATTTAATAAATGTCAAACAAACTATGCGACAATAGAACAAGAAGCTCTTGCTTTGTTGTTGGCTCTGCAATACTTTGAAGTATACATTGGTTCCAGTGCCCTACCAGTGATTGTGTATACTGACCATAACCCCTTAGTTTTTCTCCACCGAATGTACAACCAGAACCAGCGCCTTATGCGTTGGGCGTTGATTGTACAAAATTATAATTTGGAGATCCGCCACAAAAAGGGTTCAGATAATGTGTTGGCAGATGCTTTGTCTCGTGTGTGAAGATGATTTCTGTATGTTTTGCAAGGTTGTTGCTTTGTTGTGAGTGTTCATTTAAATACTGTAGTCGCAACCCCTGGGGTTGCTCTTTTAAGGGTGGGAGTGTTACGGATACAGTTATCCTGTGTGTGTATCCTGTGTGTGTGTGTGTTTCTTTTCTCTCATTCTCCCCTCACAGGTGAAAAGCATCACTCCCCAATCAGTCAACAATCAACCCATCAATCAGAAGACACACCTCCTGTTTCCTACCCTATCACAGTTCCTTCCCCATGGTTTAAAAACCCCATCATTTGTTTGTTCAAGAGCTCAATCTCTTTGTAATGCCATGTTGGTAGATAGCTGTTCTTTGTAGATTTCAGGAGAGCTCAATCTTTGTAATGCCATGTTGGTAGATAGCTGTTCTTTGTAGATTTCAGGAGAGCTCAATCTTTGTAATGCCATGTTGGTAGATCTCTGCTCTTGATAGATTTCAGTAGCACAATCTCTTTGTAAATGCCATGTATGTAGATCTCTCTCTTTGTGTATTAATTAACCTCTTCTTTTTTTTGAGCACCTCCAAATCACTTTGTCATCTCCTGTGAGTATTGTTTTGGTTATGGTGTTTGCTGGTGGGAAAAGGGGAAACCAAGACAAGTCGCCCATGGGCATACACTACCCGTAGGTAAACTTTGTTAAAACACACTAGTTAGAACTGGGCGGACCACCCACTGTATTTTTGGTTAGTTAGTTAGCTGTTGTTGAAATAGGCTAGTCTAGCTTAGGGGTGTTTTGAATACTTATTGTTTCTTTCCTTGGGTCCAGCTCAGCCCCTTTTTCCTGCTCCCCCCATTACCGTGTGTTTAGAAATAAACCCTGAGTTTGACGGTATTATTTCGGTTGTCGTGGTTATTTTGTTCACTTTTACTTTGTCACTGTTATAATTTACATGAGTTATGTTACGGGTCTCACTACCATCCCCCCTAGACTGTCGGGCCAAAAGGGATTCGTAACAAAGGCACTAAATAAATAGTGAGAAAAATAACACAGTAAAGGAATACACTTTTTGACCTGAATGCAAAGCCTCATGATTGGGGCAAATTCAACACATCACTGATTAACTTCCTCCTTATTTTCAACCATGGTGGTGGCTGCATCATGTTCTGGGTTTGCTTGACACGGCAAATATTGGGGAGTTTTTCAGGATAAAAAGAAATGGGATGGAGCTAAACACAGGCAAAATCCTAGAGGAAAACCTGTTTCAGTGTGCACCAGACACTGGGAGAGGAATTCACCTTTCAGCAGCACAATAACCTACAACACAAGGCCAAATCTACACTGGAGTTGCTTACCAAGAAGACAGTGAATGTTCCTAAGTGGCCAAGTTACAGTTTTGACTTAAATCTGCTTGAAAATCTATAGCAAGACTTGAGAATTGCTGTCTAGACCTGACAGAGCTTGAAGAATTATGAAAATAATAATTAGCTAAACCTTCTTGCACAATCTAGGTTATGTAAAGCCCTTAGCGACTTACCCAAGAAGACACATCACTGTAATCGCTCCCAAAGGTATGTATTGGACTCAGGGAGCTGAATACTTATGCAATGACTATGTTTTAGTTATTTAATTTCAATCAATCTTTAGAATTTTTTTTTTTTTTAAATCTCACATGTTGACATTACAGAGAACATTTTAGATTGTTGACCAAAAATTACTATTATATCCATTTGAATCCCACTTTGTGACAATAAAATGTGAATACATCCAAGGGGTATGAATACTTTTGCAAGGCACTGTAGTTTCAGTGCCAATAATGAATTTTGAAGTACTTTCTGAATTCCTGTTCAGAAGAGTGCAGAGCCAGTTGATAATGATAACGATTGTTCATTCCACATAATGAAACATGCACAGCTGAGCAACATGCTTCTTGAGAGTATACTTTTTCACATCTCAAGAAAATGTACTTAGGTGACCTTCAAAAGAGTATATTTTACTTAAATGTCCACAAAATATTTTTAAAGTATACTTTCAAAAACGCATTTGCCAAAAATGTGCATATTACCCAGCCTCCTTTTCTGCAGCTGAGGTTTTGATTTATAATATGTTATTGTTCCATATTTAGCTTGTTCAAATGCTTTGAAGTGTATTTTCAAACTAAATAATGTACTTTTAATTACACATGACATACTACACACTTTATTGAAATGTTAATTTATTGCCGTAATATGAACACCTAAAGAGTGAAATGCCACTGGTGCACAGTTATCAAACACAATACCTGAAAATTGCTGCACCAGTCACAACATTTTTGTATATAGTGTGTTAACACTGGCTGAGATGATGCCTTGGTTGGTCAAGGGAACCTTTACATTAATTAATTACAATATCAAATGTGGTTAATGAGGGGAAGTCCATTAGTAAAATTACACTTGGATTATGAATATACTTTAGTTGTAAAGAAACCACAGGAATTCAAATACCATGTTAGTATACTTAAAATGTATGAGAAATATACATAAAATGTACTTCAAATCAAATTGGTCACATACACGTGTTGAGCAGATGTTATTGCAAGTGTAGCTAAACTCTTGTGTTTCTAGCTCCAACAGTGCAATAATATCTAACAAGTAATATCTATAAATGTCACAACAATACACACAATACACACAAATCTAAAGGAATGGAATTAAGAAAATATATGGACGAGCAATGTCAGAGCGGCATAGACTAAGATAGAATAGAAGACAATATATACATACGAGATGAGTAGTGGAAAATGTGAACATTATTAAAGTGGCCAGTGATTTCAAGTCTCTGTATATAGGGCAGCAGCCTTTAAGGTGCTACTGATGGCTATTTAACAGACTGATGGCCTTGAGATAGAAGCTGTTTTTCAGTCTCTCGGTTCCAGCTTTGATGCACCTGTACTGACCTCGCATCTGGATGTAAGCGGGGTCAACAGTCAGTGGCTTGGGTGGTTGTTGTACTTAATTATCTTTTTGGTCTTCCTGTGACATCGAGTGCTGTAGGTGTCCTGGAGGGCAGGCAGTGTGCCCCCGGTGATGCATTGGGCAGACCACAACCCCCTCTGGAGAGCGCCGCGGTTGCGGGCGGTGGAGTTGCCTTACCAGGCGGTGATACAGCCCTACAGGATGCTCTCAAATGTGCATCTGTAAACGTTTTTGAGGGTTTTCGATGCCAAGATAAATTTCGTCAGCCTCCTGAGGTTGAAGAAGCGCTATTGCCCCTTCTTCACCACACTGCCTGTGTGGGTGGACCATTTCAGTTTGTCAGTGATGTGTACACCGAGGAACTTCAAGCTTTCCACCTTCTCCACTGAGGTCCCGTCGATGTGGATAGGGGCGTGCTCCATCTGCTGTGTCCTGAAGTCGACGATCAGCTCCTTTGTATTGTTTACGTTGAGTGAGAGGTTATTTCCTGGCACCACACTCCCAGGGCTCCCACCCCTCCTGTAGTCTGTCTCGTCATTGTTGGTAATCAGCCCTACTACTGTTGTATCGACTGCAAACTTGATGATTGAGTTGGAGGCGTGCATGGCCACGCAGTCATGGGTGAACAGGGAGTACAGGAGGGGGCTGAGCAAGCACCCTTGTGGGGCCCCTGTGTTGAGGATTAGAGAAGTGGATGTGTTGTTTCCTACCTTCACCACCTGGGGGCGGCCCGTCAGGAAGACCAAGGCCCAGTTGCACAAGGCGGATCAATTGGGGCGGTCTATGGATCTATTGGGGCGGTAAGCAAATTTAAGTGGGTCTAGGGTGTCAGGTAAGGTAGAGGTGATATGATCCTTAACTAGCCTCTTAAAGCACTTCATGATGACAGAAGGGAGTGCTACGGGGAGATAGTAATTTAGTTCAGTTACCTTTGCTTTCTTGGGTACAGGAACAATGGTGGACATCTTGAAGCATGTGTGGACAGCAGACTGGGATAGGGAGAGATTGAATATGTCCGTAACCACTCCAGCCAACTGGTCTGCACATGCTCTGAGGATGCGGCTAGGGATGTCGTCTGGGCCGGCAGCCTTACGAGGGTTAATACGCTTAAGTGTCTTACTTACGTCGGCCACGGAGAAGGAGAGCCCACAGTCCTTGGTAGTGGGCACTGTGTTATCCTCAAAGCGGCAAAGAAGGTGTTTAGCTTGTCCAGAAGCAAGACATCGGTGTGGGTCGTTTTCCCTTTGTAGTCCGTAATTGTCTGTAGACCCTGCCACATACGTCTCATGTCTGAGCCATTGAATTGTGACTCCACTTTGTCTCTATATTGACGTTTTGTCTGTTTGATTGCCTTACGGAGGGAATAACTATACTGTTTGTATTCGGTCATATTCCCAGTCACCTTGTCATGGTTAAATGTGGTGGTTCGTGCTTTCAGTTTTGCGCAAATTCTGCCATCTATCTACAGTTTCTGATTATGGTAGGTTTTAATAGTGCCACTGGGTACAACATCTCCTACAGTGTATACACTTCCTGATAAACTCAGTCACCGTATCAGTGTATTTGTCAATGTTATTCATAGAGGCTTTTTTTAATGTATTTTTTTATTTAACCTTTATTTAACTAAGCAAGCCCGGCCAAATCCAGACGACGCTGGGGCAATTGTGCGCCACCTGATGGGACTCCCAATCACGGCCGGATGTGATACAGCCTGGATTTGAACCAGCCTGGATTTGAACCAGGGACTGTAGTGACACCTCTTGTACGGAGATGTAGTGCCTTAGACCACTGTGCCACTAAATCAAAACTAGATTTTGAACTGATGTCTATGCCTAGTGGGTTGCTTCGACTCCAAACACTGGGACACTCTTGCTGTCTTAATCAACAACAAAGGACAAACCAATCATGTATTTCCTTAAATGTCTTTTTAGCTAGGTTATTATTATGTACTGACAGCAAGCACTAAGATTAGTCTTGCTGAGTTCTCAGACTCCTCTACTCCTTTGAATCATCATTGAATTATTTAACAATTGATATTTATTTATTATTTTCTACCATACCTTCCTTTGCGCCAACTTCCTCTTTAATGCAGGAAACGTAGTATTGTATTCCTCCGGGTCCTGTTCCAAACACTCATTTTTATTACAAAATGATGAGGAGATAAAGAACAGCTTGAGCATGACCGCTTCCTTCATTATAATGCATTTGCAACTCTTATCTGTCCTCAGCCAACCTTGGCAAATTTTACACTACTCACCTATCGCACACACAGAAACAAAGCCATCTTTGCATCAAATATCTGCTTTAAAAACACAAGACGAAGCCTTGTCTACGGGTGTTGGTGAGCATGCTGAGAGAGAGAGAGCGAGAGCGAGAGCGAGAGAGAGAGAGAGAGAGAGAGAGAGAGATAGATAGATAGATAGAGCAAGAGAGAGCAAGAGAGAGAGAAAGAGAGAGAGAAAGAGAAAGATGTAGGATGACTGGCTTCCTCTGTTCCTAGTAGAACAACTGTCCCCAGATGCTTCAGGATTACTCAGCATTCATGAAACAATGTTTTTTATTTCAGAGAGATATTCCTTGCATCCACTCACAACAATCCTGACTGTCGTCCTCCCTCCCCATTCATCAAACTCTCTCTAATCTCAGTTCAATCAGAGAAAAGATGAAACATAGATCATCTAAACAAAATGAAAGTGTGGTAATAAAAGTGTCATGTCTGGGTTTTTTCTGGGAAGACTGTCAGACATTGCACCAATTCGGCCGACAGAGAAATGACTCTTAGATGTGGAGCACAGTGTCTTGGCTTTCTCAGTGGCTACAGTACAACGACGCAGCTGAAAAAATTGGCGCAGCCCTCTGCTGATCCAGCTTTCAGATCAAACTCCACCAGAGCCGAGAAATACCCAAAAGTATCCTGCAGCGATGGCAAAAGCACATGCTGTACGCAGTAAAAATAGATAAAAAACGGAGCGTTAACGAACGTGGATGGGGTAGCACATTATGCTAGAATATTGCAGACTACAGAGAATTCATTAGTCTCACATGTCCTCTTAGGCATTTTCATAGTAGTGAAGTCAGAGGGGCTATAAAGCAGGTCTTTTGGAGGCCACCGGACATGGCAGAAGGAGCATGACGCAACATATCGGTCACACTCTCTGACCCTCTTGCATGGTCTTATATTAAAAGTAAATGTGGTTATTACTGCTTCATTGGACTTTCTAGGTTTTCATATCCACATCAAGTTATCATTAAATAAATATTTAAAAAGCATTAAATCAGTCACATGCATTATATCTGTCATATATATATTTATTTTACCTTTATTTAACTAGGCAAGTCAGTTAAGAACAAATTCTTATTTTCAATGACAGCCTAGGAACAATGGGTTAACTGCCTGTTCAGGGGCAGAACAACAGATTTGTATCTTGTCAGCTTGGGGGTTTGAACTTGCAACCTTGTGGTTACTAGTCCAACGCTCTAACCACTAGGCTACCCTGCCGCCCCATGTCTCATCCCATACATCATTCATCAGAATTCAAAGAGAAAAGAGCCCAGTGTGTATTATGATCAACTATCACCACCATGATAAAATATTAGATCACCCTATAACGGATCTGAGTTTCTCACAGATATCAAACACTGGAAGGTCATGGTTCCTGGTTGTAAAGGTCATGAGTGTGGTGCCTGCTATGAAGGGATGTGTTGCATACAATGGCCAGAGAGTAGTCTTCTTGGTGAAATTGCTTCTTTAAGATAGGTCTGCTAAAAAAAAGAGTAAGGTCAAAGTATTGTACATTTCTGGAGATCAACCACAAGTGCTCATTGCCAGAGCCCCTCCCCCCAACTATAACTCATGAGTTCTGAGATCACTGGATTCAGACGTACCTCCCAGTGTATACGACCCCTTGATAGAGTGCCAGTCTATTGCAATAGGGACTTATTTTTTTTTTGCATTGTCAAAATGGGGTCGGTAAAATTACTGTAATTGAGTCACAACCCACTGGGCACAGACGTCAGTTCAACGTCTAGTTTTGATTTACATTTGGTTGAGTTGTCAACTAACGGTGAATTCAACATGAAATCCCTCAAAAATATTCACCATGTCATTCGGTTTAGGTGAAAATTCTGGTGAAAAAGCGAAATTATGTGGAAACAACATTGATTCAACCAGTTTTTGCCCAGTAGGGGAATGGCACAGGTATTGTTTGATCATTTATTTCGCATGG
The DNA here is from genome assembly GCF_045791955.1 of Oncorhynchus clarkii lewisi. NCBI lineage: Eukaryota > Metazoa > Chordata > Actinopteri > Salmoniformes > Salmonidae > Oncorhynchus > Oncorhynchus clarkii. The sequence continues at coordinate 62,939,510 of NC_092152.1, forward strand.
GAATTCCTCTAAAGTTATATTACTCATCATTAACAGGGAGATTTGTTTTGGTTGGAAATGAACCTGCCAAAAGAATCATTCAAATGCCACAGATGCCTGTAATGAGAACATGACCTTTCAAAGGTTTCCCTTTTATTTTCACATGACTGAGTGAAAATGTTGTGTAGCATGAGTAGGGCCAGTTGTTTTGGTGGGTTTTTGAGTGGGTTTTCTTTTACTGGTATTTCCAGCATTATCCACTAGGTCTGATGCAGGTAGAAAACCCTAGGAATTATTCTTTAACAAACTGTTTCCAATCAATGAATCAATATCTGGTTGTGTGAGAGTTGGGGTGATTGCCTAAGCCAGGGGAGACGTAGCTCTATGAATCTTAATCGCACAAAGCCTGTTATTTGACAGGGAATACTATATGTAGATCAGTGATTCTATAACTCACTTTGCTCAAGCTTACACTCTAAAATGGACTCAGAAGTTGCAGCTAAAAATTAGTCAATTAGGGGCAGTTTAAGGGAGATACCTAATCAGTTGCAAAACTGAATGGATTCAACCGAAATGTGTCTTTTGCATTTAAACCAACCCATCTGAGAGGTGCTGGGGGCTGCCTTAAATCGACATCATCAGCACCCAGGAACAGTTGTTGCAGGGTGTTAACTGCCTTGATCAAGGGCAGAATAGCAGATTTTTTGAACCAGCAACCTTCCTGGCCCAACGCTTTTAACCTGCCGCCCCAGAATCAATGAGTATGTTTACATGCACACTAATAATTCAATAAAATGATTATGGCAATAGTCATGTAAACACCTTAGTCTGCTCATCAGCATACGCTGATTAAAATACCTGGTTTCATGAGCAATATTTCAGATTATTACAGTAGGACTACTGTAAACTACTTAATCTGAGTTAATTAATTCTAACTATTTTGTACCAGTCAAAACTTTGGACACACCTATTAATTCAAGGGTTTTTCTTTATTTTTACTATTTTCTACATTCTAGAATAATAGTGAAGACATCCAAACTATGAAATGACATATGGAATCATGTAGTAACCAAAAATGTGTTAAACAAATCAAATTTGATGACAGTTTTGCACACTCTTGGCATTCTCTCAACCAGCTTCATGAGGTAGTCAACTGTAATACATTTCAATTGTAAATGAGAACTTGTTCTCAACTGGCCTACCTGGTTAAATAAAGGTGAAATAAATAAAATAAATAAAAAATGAACAGGTGTGCCTTGTTAAAAATATATATTTTAAATGTCTTTCCTTCTTAATGCATTTGAGCCAATCAGTTATGTTGTGATAAGGTATGGGTGGTATACAGAAGATATCCCTATTTGGTAAAAGACCAAGTCCATATTATGGCAAGAACAGCTCAAGTAAGCAAAGAGAAACGAGAGTCCATCATTACTTTAAGACATTAAGGTCTGTCAATAAGGAAAATTTCAAGAACTTTGAAAGTTTTTTCAACTGCAGTCCCAAAAACCATCAAGCACTATGATGAAACTGGCTCTCATGAGGACCGCCACAGGGAAGGAAGACCTTTGCTGCAGAGGATAAGTTCATTAGAGTTACCAGCCTCAGAAATTGCACACCAAATAAATGCTTCACAGAGTTCAAGTAACAGAAATATCTAAACATCAACTGTTCAGAGGAGAATGCGTGAATCAGGCCTTCATGGTAAAATTGCTGCAAAGAAACCACTACAAAATGACACCAATAATAAGAAGAGACTTTCTTGGGCCAAGAAACACGAGCAATGGACATTAGACCGGTGGAAATCTGTCCTTTGGTCTGATGAGTCCAAATTTGAGAATGTTGGTTCCAACCGCTGTGTCTTTGTGAGTTGAACAGATAATCTCTGCATGTGTGGTGCCCACCGTGAAGCATGGAGGAGGAGGTGGGATGGTGTGGCAGTGTTTTACTGGTGACAGTGTCAGTGATTTATTTGGAATTCAAGGCACACTTAACCAGCATTCTGCATTCTGCAGTGATACGCCATCCCATCATTTGTTTTACAACAAGATAATGACCCAACACACCTCCAGACTGTGTGAGCTCTATTTGACCAATAAGGAGAGTGATGGAGTGCTGCATCAGATGAATGATGACAGCTTTGCACACAGAATGCCAAGTGTGCAAAGCTGTCATCCAGGCAAAGGGTGGCTAATTTGAATAAATATATTTGTTTAACACTTTTTGGGTTACTACATGATTCCATATTTGCTATTTCAAAAGTTTTGATGTCTTCACTTTTATTCTACAATGTAGAACATTTAAAAAAATCAAGAAAAACACTTGAATGAGTAGGTGTCCAAACTTTTGACTGGTATATATATATACACACACACACACACACACACACTGTACACTACATGAAAGGTACATCAAATAGACTTAAGTCCCATATCAATCCGTTCTCGATGTGCTGGGGCAAACCAAATGATAGACCACATGGTATCCAGAAGTCCTGAACCAAAGATAAGAGTGGCTAGCCACACCCTTCCTTTTATGAACTCCAAACAGGAAATTGCCTCAGAGTAGCCTAGCAAGTATATACTGCCATCTTGGGGTAGGGAGTGAGATTCTGTGTTTGTGACAGTTGACAGATTCACAGTTAGTTTCAAGGGCTAAGAAGCTATGGGCTTGGACACAAACAACTACTATCCATCACCTTGATTTCATCAAAGCCAGTGAATGCAATTCCCCTTGAGTCAGAACAGTCCCTTGGGGAATCAAATCAAATCAAATGTATTTATATAGCCCTTCGTACATCAGCTGATATCTCAAAGTGCTGTACAGAAACCCAGCCTAAAACCCCAAACAGCAAGCAATGCAGATGTAGAAGCACGGTGGCTAAGAAAAACTCACTAGAAAGGCCAAAACCTAGGAAGAAACCTAGAGAGGAACCAGGCTATGTGGGGTGGCCAGTTCTCTTCTGGCTGTGCCGGGTGGAGATTATAACAGAACATGGCCAAGATGTTCAAATGTTCATAGATGACCAGCATGGTCCAATAATAATAATAATCACAGGCAGAACAGTTGAAACTGGAGCAGCAGCACAGCCAGGGGGACTGGGGACAGCAAGGAGTCATCATGTCAGGTAGTCCTGGGGCATGGTCCTAGGGCTCAGGTCCTCCGAGAGAGAGAAAGAAAGAGAGAGAGAGAATTAGAGAGAGCACACTTAAATTCACACAGGACACCAAATAGGACAGGAGAAGTACTCCAGATATAACAAACTGACCCTAGCCCCCCGACACAAACTACTGCAGCATAAATACTGGAGGCTGAGACAGGAGGGGTCAGGAGACACTGTGGCCCCATCCAAGGACACCCCCGGACAGGGCCAAACAGGAAGGATATAACCCCACCCACTTTGCCAAAGCACAGCCCCCACACCACTAGAGGGATATCTTCAACCACCAACTTACCATCCTGAGACAAGGCTGAGTATAGCCACAAAGATCTCCGCCACGGCACAACCCAAGGGGGGAGGCACCAACCCAGTGATGTCATAGCTAAAAATCAATCAAATTTATTTATAAAGCTTTTTAAATCTGCAGATGTCACACAGTGCTATACAGAAACCCAGCCTATAACCCCAAACAGCAAGCAATGCAGATGTAGAAGCACTGTGGCTAGGAAAATCTCCCTAGAAAGGCTGGAACCTAGGAAGAAACCTAGAGAGGAACCAGGCTCTGAGGCGTGGCCAGTCCTCTTCTAGCTCTGCCGAGACGAGATTATAAGAGTACATGGCCATTTAAAGCCAGATTGGTTGTAGAGGGTGCAGCAGGTCAGTACCTCGGGAGTAAATGTCAGTTTACTTTTCATAACTGAGCATTCAGAGGTCGAGACAGCAGGTGCGGTAGAGAGTGAGAGAGTCGAAAACAGCATGTCTGGGACAAGGTAGCACGTCCGGTGAACAGGTCAGGGTTCCCTAGCCACAGGCAGAACAGTTGAAACTGGAGCAGCAGCACAACCAGCTGGACTGGGGGCAGCCAGGAGTCATCAGGTCAGTTAGTCCTGAGGCATGATCCTAGGGTTCAGGTCCTCCGGGAGAGGAGGGAGAGAGAAAGAGTATTAGAGGGAGCACACTTAAATTCACACAGGACACCAGATAAGACAGGATAATTACACCAGAGATAACAGTGAGCCTTGCCCCCAGGCACATAGACTATTGCAGAATAGATTCTGGAGACGGGTCGGCGAACACTGTAGCCCTGTCCAATGATAACCCCGGACAGGGCCAACCAGGCAGGATATAACCCCAGACATTTTGTCAAAGCACAACCCCCACACCACTAGAGGGATATCAACAGACCACCAACTTACTACCCTGAGACAAGACTGAGCCCAAGAAGATCTCCTCCACCGCACAAGCCCAAGGTGAGGCAAAACCAGACAGGAAGATTATGTCTGTGACTCAATCCACTCAAGTGACACACCCCTCCTAGGGATGGCATGGAAAAGCACTAGTAAGCTAGTGACTCAGCCACCGTAATAGGGTCAGAGGCAGAGAATCCCAGTGGAGTTAGGGGAGCTGGCCAGGCAGAAACAGCAAGTTTGTCGTTCCAGTACCATGCTGTTCACCTTCGCATCCCTGGGCCAGACTAGAAGTTAGAAGTTCTAGGGACAATAAGGCGTCTTGTGACTGTAGTGTACGTGCAGGTATGTACAGCAGGACCAAATCAGAGAGATAAGTAGGAGCAAGCCCATGAAATGTTTTGTAGGTTAGCAGTAAAACCTTGAAATCAGCCCTAGCCTCAACAGGAAGCCAGTGTAGAGAGGCTAACACTGGAGTAATATGATATTTTTTTGTTTGTTCTAGTCAAGATTCTAGCAGCCGTGTTTAGCATTAACTGAAGTTTATTTAGTGCTTTATCTGGGTAGCCGGAGAGTAGAGCATTGCAGTAGTCTAATCTAGAAGTGACAAAAGCATGGATTAGTTTTTCTGCGTCATTTTAGGACAAAAAGTTTCTGATTTTTGCAATGTTACGAAGATGGAAAAAAATCAGTCCTTGAAAAATTGTTGATATGTTCGTCAAAAGAGAGATCAGGGTCCAGAGTAACGCAAAGGCCTTTCACAGTTTTATTTGAGATGACTGTACAACCATCAAGATTAATTGTCAGATCCAACAGCAGATCACTTTGTAACTTGGGACCTAGAACTAGCATCTCTGTTTTATCCGTGTTTAAAAGTAAAACATTTGGCGCCATCCACTTCCTTATGTCTGAAACACAGGCTTCCAGTGTAGGCAATTTTGGGGCTTCACCATGTTTCATCAAAATGTACAGCTGTGTGTCGTCCGCATAGCAGTGGAAGTTGACATCGTGTTTCCGAATGACATCACCATGAGGTAGAATATATAGTGAAAACAATGTGGTCCTAAAACAGAACCTTGAGGAACGCCAAAACGTACAATTGACAAACCATCCACAGAGACGAACTTATATCTTTCCGACAGATAAGATCCAACCAGGCAAGAACTTATCCATGTAGACCAATTAGGGTTTCTGATTTCTCCAAAAGAATGTGGTGATCAATGGTGTCAAAAGCAGCACTAAAGTCTAGGAGCATGAGGACAGATGCAGAGCCATTAAAAAAATAATTTACCACCTTCACGAGTGCAGTCTCAGTGCTGAAGCTATTGACTAGTTTCATGAATGTGTCAAGAGATACAGGATTAAAAAACTTGAGTGTCTCCATTGATCGTAGTTCCTGGCAGTTCTGTGCAGACTCAGGACAACTGAGCTTTGGAGAAATATGCAGATTCAAAGTGGAGTCCGTAATTTGCTTTCTAATGATCATGAGCTTTTCATCAAAGAGGTTCATGAATTTATCACTGCTGAAGTGAAATATTTCCTCTCTCGTTGAATGCTGCTGTTTAGTTAGCTTTGTGACAGTATCAACATTTTTTGAGGGGGATTGTTCTTATTCTCCTCAATTAGGTTGGAAAAATAGGATGATCGTGCAGCACTGAGGGCTCCTCAATATTGCACAGTACTTTCCAAGCTAGTCGGAATACTAGTTTGGTGGAGCCACATTTCCGATCCAATTTGTCCTGGGATATAAACATTGAGTTGTTATTTTACCTGAAATGCACAAGGTCCTCTATTCTGACAATTAATCCACACATAAAACGGTAAACCGAATCGTTTCTAGTCATCTCTCCTCCTTCCAGGATTTTTCATCCTTGAACTTATATGGTGATTGGCATCTACACTTTCATAGTATTACCACGACAACCGGCAAAACAGTTAGTCTTTCAATCACCCGCGTGGGTATAACCAATGAGGAGATGGCACGTGGGTACCTGCTTCTATAAACCAATGAGGAGATGGGAGAGGCAGGACTTGCAGACCGATCTGCGCCAGAAATAGGAATTACTTCTATTTTAGCCCTTTGCAATGCAGACACCTGTTAACCCACGCGAGCAGTGTGGGTACAATAATTGAATAGCATAGATTCCTAAAGGTATTTTGCAACGCTCGTGCACGCGACGCGAGTGGTGTAGTCAGGGTATGAGACGTTGGTAAATGTATTATAAGTTAAAAAAACGAAACGTTTGGCAGATAGCCAAGTAGCAACAAACAGCACAACAGCACGGAAACAAAGGCGGAGAGATTCACGACTTTGGCACCTGCAGCTCCACTATAAGCAACAGGAGGACATTAAAAGGAATGAATTCCAGTGAATTGCCATGCAACCTCCCAAATCTCCTTCAGGTGCTGTCCTAACGTGGTTTCCCTGGGTACACTGACATCAACTCACTTTTTGCTCCCATATATCATTGTAGTCATTGGGGAAGGCTTTTTCACAGCATTGCAGCCATGATCGTCCTACTGTAGAGCAGTGGTTCCCAAGCTGTGGGAAAGTTGTAATAGTAGAATGCACAAGGTGCAATTTCAAAATTGGGTAGTGCATCATCAGTTTTCCTCTTGTCATATCAGTCATTGCATACCTTAGAGAGCTATTTATAACTTGTCAGAAATGTCCAGATCAACTAGCCCATGTCAGCTAATGTTTTTTAGCTAGGAGTTTTAGCCCATAGATTTTGTTGGAATGTTTGAGTCACTCAAATATCACATGAATACACATTAGACATGTATACAACTGAGAAAATGAGCTGTAAAACGACTACCTTTTCACTGCACTTCATGACGAAATGTGTAGAATTGCAGGAAATAAGCTTTAAAACCTGCAAAATGTTCTCTCTGCCAACAACAGGGGCGTGAACAGTTTGTGTCATGAACATGTTCCCCAATGCTGGAAGGGATCCTGTGTGAAAAAGTTTGGGAACCCCTACTGTAGAGCACTCATTACCTTGACATGGAGAAGTTATCGTCATTTTTTTCTAATCATTGCCACTTTGCAGCTCTATTGCTCCCTCTCTCACATGAGTGCCCTATTTGAGGGTCAGTCACACTGGAAGACTCTGCCACTGCTGGGCTCGAGTGAGTAACACCACTTCTGAAAGCATAGCTTGTAATGCTATTTAGCCTTGGCTAATGTGGGAGGCACTTAGTGTGTCCTTAAGCAGTCTCATGTATCGGAACTCTTTGTGTTCATGTTTCTCTCTCCTCTAAAAAAGTTTCTCTCCTCCACAGGGAAGGCAATTAACAAGAAAGGGATAGAGGAGCAGCACACATACTGGCAGTAACCTAAAATCATAATTTGCCCATCAAACAGCCCTTGTCTTCATCCTGGACTATTTGCATATAATAACGTGAAGGTACTGTATGTCAATGTCAAGTAGAAGTCTTCCTTCTTATGATGCATCAGTACCTTCTATCTTTGTGTCTTCTGCTGGGATGCTGGGGCTCACGCACCAGTAGCAGATCAAGTTCATAGACAGAGAAATTGATAGTGGTGGAGAGGGAGACTCATTCCATGGCTTTGAAGGAGGGGTTGATAGGTAACCTTCAGCAAGATAGGAGTTACGTCAGTCACTGTGGACTCCCTAAGCCAACTAAATTAACCAAGTATACTGACCGACCAGACTCCTGTTTGCTGTAGTCTAAACTGGTGTCTTAGCATATTCAACAAAGAGTTAGCATAGAGGAAAGGGGTTACTGGTAGTCGTTTTGGAAACACTTTATAATAAGATTAAACCGTTATAAAATACACCGTATTGAGAAGGGGGGGGTTGGGGTGGGGAGTTGAGGGGGAAGTTTTGTTGGGGGGACTGTGGGGGGGGGATCTTGGATGGTTTGAGGGTTAGCTCTCGAGGGGAACTGTAGGTGGATCTTGGATGGTTGGTGGCCTGGCGGTTGGGAGCTTGGGCCGGTGGCCGAGAGGTAGCCGATTCGGGTCCCTGATTCGACTGGGTGGGGGGGGGGGTATCTGTCCTTGTGCCCTTGGGAAGGGCGCTTGACCCTGGTTGCTCCTGTGGATCGCTCTAGATTGGAGTGTCTGCTAGATGACTGAATGTAACGCAGATATTGAGCTGCTTCACTGCAGGTAGATTGTACAATACGTTTAAAAAAAATAAGAATAAAAAAGGTAATTAATTTTAAATATTTTACGAACCACACCATATATCATTTCCCCGCTCCCCATGTCATGTTTGATGACTCGACCATGTCACATTTAACATTTTCAAACAGCATCCATACCAGTGGGTTTATCACCTCAAATCTCAGAGGAACACATTTCTAACAACAATCCAAACAGCACAACAAACTAGTTATGAGACATGCATTATTTATAGTCTCTCTCCTCAGTAGGATGCATTAAATATTTGTTAACTTATAAAAGCATCAAGCAACACTCTTGCCTCACATTGTAAAACTCAATCTGCCACATTGTCTATTCTCTTTTCCCTCATATTTTATGGCAAATCAGGGGTGATTTGAATATTGGAAGAGAAGGAATAAATAAGGATCCATTAAGACTGAATCCAGGGGAGCTTTAAGACACACACACTCCACATGCATAGCACAACACTCAAACAAATAGGGAAACATTAAATATTCACAAATCAACATAAAAAACATTCCACATCTCCTAATGATATGCATGTGCTGAGCCTCAATTACTTTTGCCCACTTTTCTAGTTAGATTGAAGACTATGCACACAGCTCAGCTTCTTCGCAACAGGACATTGAGATTGTAGTTTCCATTTAATCAATTCCTTTGCGACTTTATATTGGATTTTATTCCACTCTGATTAGTTTGCTCAATAATAAACGGCAATTCAAATGATGGAAGATGTGGTGATTGCTGATGCTAAGTTAAATATTCAGTAATTGAAATAATTGTGTTTATTTCTTTGTTTTACATAGCAAAACTTCTCTTTACAAATCAAATGCTTTGTTTTTGTTGCCCCTGAAGGAAAATCAATTAATATCACACAACATTTTCTCACAGTGCATTGTCAAACAATTTATCTTTGAGGCAAAAAATAAAAGTTTGCTTTTCCCAAAGTATATTGTATAAAGAGAGGACACAAATCACTTGATTCATTTTCGAATATGAAGAAAACAGTTGTTGAAATAAATTATACACTTGAATCACTTAACATTCGATGCAAACACTCAAAATGAGTGTGAATTCTATTTAAAGAGATTGGGTAATTACGTTATGAATAGAGTCTGGTTCTGGTTAGAGTGATTCATTTGTTTAGAAGGAATGTATCAACAACGTTCTTACGAAATATTTATTCACTACAAGCTAGTTAGAATACAATGTGAATTATTTTTTTTAAATCCAAGTGTGCACATTTTAATATAGGAAAGGTAATTGATCTCTGTCCTGCAACATGGCTTGCAAAAACACTTCCATAATCAAATCTAAATCAAAAGGTGCATCAGTTTGAGTAAGAGCGAACAAGCAAATTCAACCATCTTCTACAAAACCAGGTGAATGTTCAGCAGGATGTAATGTTTTGGAACGTTCAGATATGAATATTCTATGTGGAACAAACATGGCTCTCTGACATTGCAATAATGTCGATCACGTGTTTAGTTTTCAGCATTATCAAACTCTGTGTTACTAAACAGCAGGCCAGGCATAGGAAATGTTTAGTAATCAACATGATATCCACCGAAGAAATCGCTCTCTCTCCGGCAGCATATAGTTTCACCCTGGGCTTCAATCAAAGCCATTGCTTATCTGAATTCTCATCACACGCTTAGTTGGCTCCCAAAGCATCAAATCAATGACAATTACTGCTCTATGAATTCATTCAACACTTAGACTGGGTACATAGGTTTTGCAGTTAGCTTTAGCAATGTTGCCAGTAAGTCTGCATGTGTTTAGAGGAAAATGTAATTGTTTTGACCTCACATGGGACTATTGTATACTGTAGGGCTATCCCATTCCTTACATGCTTTCAGCATCAATGAGTGATAATCATACATTATCATGAGGAGCATCCATTGGGGTCAGATATCATCAAATAAACCACATTGTAAACCAAAAATGTCAACTTTGACTAAGTTTAATCATACAGTACATTCTTTAAAATTGACGTTGTGGTTTGAACACGGACAAAGCCGTTGCAAGGTGTAAAAAGATTAAGTAAAAAAGCAAACATTTACAACCTTCAAAAACGTCTGTTGTTTTGTGTGGACGGACCAGTGTATTGTGAAATCATTTTACTCTCCAGCGCTTTTCCTCACAGCACAATCAACATATTTAATGCTGCTCTGATTAAGAAATCTGGATAAGCCCATTAATAACAGTCAAAGGAACACTTAAGGAGTAATCTAGCCCAAAGTTTATTGAATTTGAGAGGGTATCAATTTCCATTTCACTGTTAATTGAAAATATAGTCCAGAGGCAATAACAATCAATACACCATTCTCACCTTCCCCATGACTTTCATGTAGCTATGTTCGTTTCTCATGTCTCCAATATGAGGGTGGAAATTGAGAGGCTAGATTTGTAAAGAAGAAATTAGCTTCAGAACTTGAGTCGATCTACACAGTAGGGTATATTTATTCATGTTTACATATGGAGATTGCTTTTCATAAGCTACAAAATATACTACAATTTAATTTGTACCTGCGTGAGCAGCATGTTCTCTCTTGAATTACACTTTTAAACCACAGAGTCACAGTATAGAACCTGACTTGAGGCTGAATCACTCGGATCCGATTTGCCTCAGCTAGGATGATGTGAGCCTAGCTACTTATTATTAATGCGCCCAATGATATGCTTTGTTTATACGTCATCCTCGGCCCTCATTTGAATGTGTACCGTGCATTACCTGTAAGTTGCCGTCACATCTTCGTAGGCTGTAAAAGCAATTTACAGTTGTTTATCTTCCCCAAAAAAGGAAGACTTAATAAGGGAGAAGTGGGTAACGTTAATTTGCCAAGCTCAGGATGCACCCAAGTTGATCCCCAAAAGTACCGTTTGCAGAGCACATTTTGCATATGAGTGCCTTGAGAACCTGCTGCAAAAAGGTGGGGTAGGCCAAGCTTCTGATGATGAAGCCTGATGCAGTTCCAACACTTGAGTTGCCACTGACAGTCCCAGAAGCAAGCGTGGATCACCCTGTAAGTAGTTAAAACCTGTTGAGGATATGGCTGACTTATGCCCCCTTTGGAGGAATTGGGTACCCCTAGTAAACTGAAAAAAAATGTGTCAAAAATTGCTAATATATGCATATAATAATTATTATTGGATAGAAAACACTCTAAAGCTTCTAAAACCGTTGGAATTATGTCTGTAAGTATAGCAGAACTCACAGGGCAGGCATTCTTCCAAACTAGTTTTTGTGGTCATGAAAGTTGGAGCAACTTTGACGTCATCGCCCCCACCCTTCCCAACCACTTATGGATCTGGGGACACTTTCTATGTCTTCCACTAGATGTCCTCATTCTGTAGAGCGTTTAATCGTTCAAATCCCGCGAGAATTGGCCCTATGGGAGTGATTTGAGTAAGTGCCGTGAGAAAAAACCTGTGCGTTAGGGCGCGAATTGGTCACAGCCATTCCTTTGTTCCAGTACTCAGAAGAAGGAGAAACAATGACCGGTTGAATTGAAAATTGTTTTGTATGTCTATAACATCCTAAAGCTTGGTTTTGTACTTAGTTTGACCTGTTTAGTCGACATATAATATGTAATTTTGAAGTTTTGATGCGCAACTTTTCCGGACCAGAGGACATTTTGGGTGCATTTCAGCTGATGTTATTAGCAGTAGCTAATACAAAGACGCAAGACTTGAAACCAAACAATGTATTGGGTAAGTATGAACCTTTCCAGAACATTCTGAACGAAGACCATCGAAGGTAAGGGAATATTTATGCTGAAATCTGTGTTTCTGTTGACTCCAACATTACGGAGAAATGTAGCTTATATCTGAGCGCCGTCTCAGAATATTGAATAGTGTGCGATTTCTGTAACGTTAAAAATAAATGTAACAAAGCGATTGCATAAAGAAGCAGTGTATCTTTCTAACTATATGTAGAACATGTATATTTAGTCAAAGTTTATGATGTCTATTTACGTTATCGTGCGGCGCTACCTACATTTTCTGCTGACATTTTTGAGTATTTTCTGAACATGAATTCAATGTAAATGGACATTTATGGATATAAATGGCATATTATTGGAAGAAAAAAAATGTACTGTGTAACATGTCCTATTCCTGTCATCTGATGAAGATTTTCAAAAGGTTAGTGAATGATTTATTTTTTAATCCTGCTTTTATAATTTTATATTTTCTGGGACAAAATGGCTGCCTCTTGTCTTGGTTTCGGTGGTGGTCTAATATAAATATGTGGTGTGTTTTCGCCGTAAAACATTTAAAAAATCTGACATGCTGGGTAGATGAACAAGGTGTTTATCTTTCATTTGAGCTATTGGACTTGTTAATGTGTGGAGGTTAAATATTTCTAAGAATATTTTTGCATTCCATGCGCCACGGTTTGAGCTGAACGGGGGGGGGGGGGGGGGGGGGGGTGGCGTTCCTCTAGGGGATCCCCTGGCGTCAACAGGTTTTAACATGGGAAATTAGAGATTATTAGCTAGCTAGCTATGTATTTGTCAATGAGCTAATGTTATATCTCCGAGAAGAACCTCCATAAACGTGCTTTCATTGAGCTAGTTAGAGAGTTAGCTGTTGGTAAAATATATGAAGAGAACAGGTTTTACGATCGGATTTCAATGCATCTCTTTCGGTGCATAAAATATTGAAATCAGATTGTAAAGCGTATTCTCTTTTGCGTTAGCTAACATTAGCTGTATAATGATAGAGGTGTGGTATTTTGACGATTTAGAAGGGAAATCAGGTATAATGTTAGGCTATATGGTGGATGCTGCATAATGCAAGTAAGTAATCATTATATTTTATAGTGTTTGATCACCATTCAGACACACAAACATTCCAAAAATAAACATGGGATTTTTATATGCAAATTTCCTGTAGACTACATTTAAAACCTCTCCAGAAAAGGCACTGTGGAATACTGTACAGTAGCATCATAACTTGGAACAATCAATTTAATTCACTACCCCTTAAGCTACCATTTTCACAAACATTACAGGCTATATAGACAGGCTGCTGGATCTCCTCTTCAATGAGGCCACCCCTGACCTAGCTCTGAGACTATGTCCAAGATGTCTGACCATAGTTTAAGGTAATCTACTCACGTTTGCATATGCCGATTAATGGACCGTCTTCATCCAAGGTTGCATCCGGTTTATACGGGCCAACATCACATGATCACTAACACTCAGTGCGCACAGGGAGAGGGTGAGCAGCGATGACATCATCATGTCATCCAAAAACATGGAAGACATTGGATGAATATAAAATATGTTCGGCTGTGAGTGAGTTCAACTGTAGTACCAAAGCAAACTATTACAGACTACAGAGGGAAACCCAGCTGCGAGCTGCCCAGTGACGGGAGCTTACCAGACGAGCTAAATGCCTTCTATGCTCGCTTTGAGACATGCAACACTGAAGCATGTATGAGAGCACCAGCTGTTCCAGACGACTGTGTGATCACACTCTCTGTAGTCCGATGTGAGCAAGATCATTAAACAGGTCAATATTCACAAGGATTACCAGGGTGTGTACTCAGAGCATGCGCGGACCAACTGGCAAGTGTCCTCACTGACATTTTCAACCTCTCCCTGACCGAGTCTGTAAAACCTACATGTTTCAAGCAAACCACCATAGTCCCTGAGCCCAAGAATGTGAAGGTAACCTGCCAAAATGACTACCACCCCGTAGCACTCATGTCTGTAGCCATCAAATGCTTTGAAAAGCTGGTCATGGCTCACATCAACGCAATAATCCCGGAAACCCAAAACCCACTCCATTTCACATCCCATCCCAACAGATGACACAATCTCAAATCGCGCTCCACACTGCCCTCTACCACCTGGACAAAAGGAACACCTATGTGAAAATGCGCTCAACACCATAGTGCCCACAAAGCTCATCACTAAGCTAAGGACCCTGGACCTAAACAGCTCCCTCTGCAACTGGGTCTTGTTTTCCTGACGGGCCACCCCCAGGTGGTAAGGGTAGGCAACAACACATCTGCCACGCTGGTTCTCAACTCCAGGGCACCTCAGGGGTGTGTGCTCAGTACCCTCCTGTACTCCCTGTTCACCCACAACTGCGTGACCAAGCACGACTCCAGCACTATCCTTAAGTTTGCTGACGACACAACAGTGGTAGGCCTGATCACCAACAACAATGAGAGCCTATAGGGAGGAGGTCAGACACCTGGCAGTGTGGTGCCAGGACAACAACCTCTCCCTCGATGTGAGCAAGACAAAGGAGATGATCGTGGACTACAGGAAAAGGAGGGCCGAACAGGCCCCCATTAACATCGACAGGGCTATAGTGGAGCGGGTCGACAGTTTCAAGTTCCTTGGTGTCCACATCACCAACAAACTATCATGGCCCAAACACACCAAGACAGTCGGGAGAGGGCACGACCACACCTTTTCCCCCTTAGGAGACTGAAAATATTTGGCATGGGTCCCCAGATCCTCAAAAAGTTATCCAACTGTACCATTGATAGCATCCTGACCAGTTGCATCACCGTCTGGTATGGCAACTGCTCGGCATCCAACTGTAAGGCACTACAGTGGGTAGTGCGTATGGACCAATACATCACCGGGGCCACGCTTCCTGCCATCCTAGACCTACATACTAAGCGGTGTCAGAGGAAAACCCCCAAAATTGTCAATGACTCCAGTCACCCAAGTCATAGACTGTTCCCTCTGCTAACGCAAGGCAAGCAGTACCGGAGGCTAAGTCTAGGTCCAAAAGGCTCCTTAACAGCTTCTGTCCCCAAGCTATAAGACTGTTGAACAATTAATCAAATGGCTACTGTTTATTATCTATGCATAGTCATGTAGCCTGGTGAAAGTAAACCCAGCACAGGACAAACTAATTTGGGGTTGTTTATTCTGTTGAAGCTTACATTTAAAACATGATAACGTAGAAGGGTAATCACCATAATATGAAGTCACCATAAAGTAAATTTCAGTCTAAATCTCAATCAAGTGAAAGAAATCTGTTAGTAAAGTCAGTGGTGAACCGTCACTATTGGAGCTAGGCCCTCAGTTGCGGAAAAAGACCTGACGTCATACATATAGATAGAGAACTTGGATGCCTGTGTATACAGTGCATGACTTGAGACCTTTTGCAGATCTATGTATGAGAAGCAATTCTTCTTTGATGACAGAGTCAAAACGGTCACAGAAGCAGCATACGTACACAAGGTTGCAAATATCAATAGCAGGAACCACGTTAGAAGAAAATACGGTTGCGTCGTTTCAAAGGAACATTTGCCAAAACAAGCAGTCACTCAAATAGTGGCGGAATAAATTCAACCACACAACTACTCACATTGTTTCAAGACCACGGGCAGTATATGCTGTCAGAGAGAAAAAAGTTGCGCTGTATTCAATGTTTTATCTCCAGCATGCAACAAAGAAAAAATGCACCACAACACAAAATGTCATGTACTCAGTACTTCCAATCTCATTACCTTTGTTTTTACCACACAACAAAAAAGTGATCTAAAGTTGAAGTAATATTTTCCACATTGTATTCAAAATGATATGAACGAGATAGCAACAAAAAGCAAGCTGTAGATGAAAACAAAAAGTACACTCCCCATTATGATTATCATTTAAAAACAAAGTCCATTCTCCTGTCTTTCTTTTTGAAATGGGCAATGACAGGTTCATATAGCTTGTGCTTTGATTTTAAATCCGAAATAAGTTCTTTTTACGACTGAGATCAAAGCCAGGGCTGACAGTCGGGCCTATCCAGTGGTGTTCCTGGAATATGTCTTGGTCCTTTTTAGTGCAGAAAACGTTATTTCCACTGATGCAGTGGACACTGGAATGGTCAAATCCAGACTGGTAAGCAGATACAATTGATGGATACTATCAAATAGTCTCTTCTGCTGGAGAAAGTAGAGCAGATCAGCTTTAATGGTGACTTCTGTTTTAAACCGCGGCAAATCATAATTAGGGCCATAGCTTTCCTCGAGACTTGAGAACGCAGCGTTTGGAAAGTTTGGTGTTTCCCTATATATATATATTGGGAACTTTTGTGGGTCAAGGAGGGCAAGGAACATGAGCCTTTCATGGTCATTGAACCTGTTTCTTAGCTGAATGACAATGTTGTTGATGTTCGCACTGCGTAGCTGTTGGTACTGCCCGCAAACGTCTCCTTGCAAGTGTCCTGCGCCCCCTTGGAACTCCGAGAGAAAAAAAAATCTTGCATTATTTTAGTTTACAAGCACTCTGTGACAACACCAGATTAACAGTGTGCGCATAGCAATGGATGAACAGAGTTTGTGGGATAGTGCCTTTCACCTTGGCTTGTACTCTGTTCATACCAGAGGCCATGACTGCGGCCCCATCGTAGCCCCGTGCCACAACTTTGGAGGTGCATTCACACTCTAAAAAACTGATAATTCGGGCATTCTGCCCATTTATCCTCAGTTACATCCTCAAACTTGAAAAACCTTTCCTTCACACCACCACCAGTAGTGTAACGCCATACATAAGACATTTGGGCTACATTGCTGATGTCTGTCGTCTCATCAAGCATGACCGTTACAAAGGGGTTTTTCTTCAATTCTTCCTTCATGGCATCTGTCATTACATTCGCGACCGTGTGTATCAGGTCATTTTTGGATTTTGCAGGAAGTGCCTGTGAACATGGTAGCTGTAGCCAAATGGCAGTTTAACGTGCTGTCATACTCAGCCAAGAAATCCAGTATTTCCAAGTTTCCCTTATTAGCAGATTCTTTACCCTAATTATGTCCTCTGAATACTAATTATTGCTTGCATAAAAACACAACCGTATGAATAAGGTGTTTTAGAATCTCCCTGTTGTGCCTGACTTTATCCTTGTGAGCAAGTGTCTCATTGCGCCGCTGCTCGTTAAGAAGAAGGTCTACTCTTATTTCCCCAAACGTTTTTAAATTCACTGTAGCTCGCAGG
The DNA here is from genome assembly GCF_045791955.1 of Oncorhynchus clarkii lewisi. Lineage (NCBI taxonomy): Eukaryota > Metazoa > Chordata > Actinopteri > Salmoniformes > Salmonidae > Oncorhynchus > Oncorhynchus clarkii. The sequence continues at coordinate 62,956,946 of NC_092152.1, forward strand.
TGTGAAGTTGAGTTTTGGTGTCTAATCAAATCAAATGTTATTAGTCACATGCGCCGAATACAACAGTGAAATGCTTACTTATGAGTCCCTAACCAACAATGCAGTTAAAATACGGATAAGAAATAATAGTAACAAGTAATTAAAGAGCAGCAGTAAAATAGCAGTAGCGAGACTATATACACAGGGGGGTACCGGTACAGAGTCAATGTACGGGGGTACCGGTTATTTGAGGTAATATGTACATGTAGGTAGAGTTTTAAAGTGACTGTTCATAGATGATAACAACAGAGTAGCAGCGGAGTAAAAGAGGGAGGGGGGGGCAATGCAAATAGTCTGTGTAGCCATTTGATTAGGTGTTCAGGAGTCTTGTGGCTTGGGTTTAGAAGCCTCTTGGACCTAGACTTGGCGCTCTGGTACCGCTTGCCGTGTGGTAGCAGAGAGAATAGTCTATGACTAGGGTGGCTGGAGTCTTTGACCATTTTTGGGCCTTCCTCTGACACCGCCTGATATAGAGGATCTGGATGGCAGTGATGTACTGGGCCGTTCGCACTACCCTCTGCAGTGCCTTGACCCATGCCAAATCTTTCAGTCTCCTGAGGGGGAATATGTTTTGTCGTGCCCTCTTCACAACTGTCTTGGTGTGCTTGGACCATGTTAGCTTGTTGGTGAATTGGACACCAAGGAACTTGAAGCTCTCAACCTGCTCCACTGCAGCCCAGTCGATGAGAATGGGGGCGTGCTCTGTCCTCTTTTTCCTGTAGTCCACAATCATGGACTACAGCACCCCTGAGGGGCCCCTACGTTTAGGATCAGCATGGCTGTTGTGCTACCACCTGGGGGCAGCCCGTCAGGAAGTCCAGGATCCAGTTGCAGAGGGAGGTGTTTAGTCCAAGCGTCCTTAGCTTATTGATGAGCTTTGAGGGCACTATGGTGTTGAACGCTGAGCTGTAGTCAATTAATAGCATTCTCAAATAGGTGTCCCTTTTGTCCAGGTGGGAAAGGGCAGTGTGGAGTACAATAGAGATTGCTTCATCTGTGGATCTTTTGGGGCAGTATGCAAATTGGAGTGGGTCTAAGTGCCGACTTTGTCAAACAGGCTAAATGCTAACAATGCTAACTATTTAGCCACCACATCCTCCTCGATTACTCTCTCTGCAGTTGCCGTCGCCATCGTTACATACACTCACAGCAAAAAGCTTGCCAGCTAGCTAGGCCAAGCATGAGAAAACAAGATAAGGCTCGCCATTGGCTCTGAAATAGTGACGTATACTAGAGGGCCTTGAGGCATCATACAATTGTTACAAGACCATTTGTGATTGGTTGATTCTACTGTCATTCCAAAATGCTGCTCTAATTGAAGTCAATGTCAATGACATTGGCTGGTGCCTTCTATTCAAAGCCTGAGGGCCTAGCCAATGAGCGTTGAGCCGAGCTAGATTATTTCTACCAAGAGACTACCAAAGACAACTTCTGATTGGATATTTTATTCTCTTGAATATTATTCCTTCTTTTTTCAACACAAAAAAAAAACGATAGGAAGATCATTACAATTAAGACAAAAAATATTAAATCAATGAAAACAAAATGACAAATTATAATATTTAAAAATGAGGGCTTAGAGGGCCCTGACGGTTCCCCACTGAGTAAAGTGCATAAAACCAATCTGAGTACAATAAGTACAAAGTGAGATGCATAAACGGTAGTGGCTCTACTTTAAACTCACTGTCCGCGTGATACCCTAATCCAACATGGAACAGTAGATCCTCATCTCACCCATAGAGCACTGGAGGAAATGTCAAACAGATAAGTTACAACTCAAATAAAATACAACACCATGAAGTTTTACACAAAATAGAATGTAGTTCTGACAATTACTCACACTTCAAATTATGTTATCATCAACTTCACAACGTGGTTCTGAGAGCACTGGTATTCAGCTAGCAGCATCCTCATGTCAATCTGAAAGTATCAACAGGCTGACATGACCATCTGGCATAAATATTACAAAACAAACTCTTCTACACTGCAGATGATGCAAAATATGATATATTAATGGTACAAGAGTAAGATACAAAGTATAATTTACCCATCTAAAGTAATGTTGTATCCACGATGGATTTCAACAGCTCCCCAGTGTAATTGCTTACTCTCCCTCTTACACATGTTGTAACGGCTTTCTTCCTGGGAAGGAGAGGCGGACCAAAACGCAGCGTGGTTAGGGTAAAACATCTTTAATAAAGACGAATACCGAGAAACCACTTCAAATATACAAAACAATAAATGCGACCACAGTCCTGTGTGGTGAAACAAACACAGACATGGAAATAACCACCCACCAATCCCAACACAAAACAGGCTACCTAAATATGGTTCCCAATCAGAGACAATGACTGACACCTGCCTCTGATTGAGAACCATATCAGGCCAAACATAGAAATAGACAAACCAGACACACAACATACAGTGCCTTGCGAAAGTATTCGGCCCCCTTGAACTTTGCGACCTTTTGCCACATTTCAGGCTTCAAACATAAAATATAAAACTGTATTTGTTTGTGAAGAATCAACAACAAGTGGGACACAATCATGAAGTGGAACGACATTTATTGGATATTTCAAACTTTTTTAACAAATCAAAAACTGAAAAATTGGGCGTGCAAATTACAGCTGATTACAGCTGTAAGTCGCTTGGGGTATGTCTCAGTTTTGCACATCGAGAGACTGACATTTTTTCCCATTCCTCCTTGCAAAACAGCTCGAGCTCAGTGAGGTTGGATGGAGAGCATTTGTGAACAGCAGTTTTCAGTTCTTTCCACAGATTCTCGATTGGATTCAGGTCTGGACTTTGACTTGGCCATTCTAACACCTGGATATGTTTATTTTTGAACCATTCCATTGTAGATTTTGCTTTATGTTTTGGATCATTGTCTTGTTGGAAGACAAATCTCCGTCCCAGTCTCAGGTCTTTTGCAGACTCCATCAGGTTTTCTTCCAGAATGGTCCTGTATTTGGCTCCATCCATCTTCCCATCAATTTTAACCATCTTCCCTGTCCCTGCTGAAGAAAAGCAGGCCCAAACCATGATGCTGCCACCACCATGTTTGACAGTGGGGATGGTGTGTTCAGGGTGATGAGCTGTGTTGCTTTTATGCCAAACATAACCTTTTGCATTGTTGCCAAAAAGTTCCATTTTGGTTTCATCTGACCAGAGCACCTTCTTCCACATGTTTGGTGTGTCTCCCAGGTGGCTTGTGGCAAACTTTAAATGACACTTTTTATGGATATCTTTAAGAAATGGCTTTCTTCTTGCCACTCTTCCATAAAGGCCAGATTTGTGCAATATACGACTGATTGTTGTCCTATGGACAGAGTCTCCCAGTCTCCCCTATGGACAGATACTCCTTCCATTTCAATATTATCGCTTGCACAGTGCCTTGGGATGTTTAAAGCTTGGGAAATCTTTTTGTATCCAAATCCGGCTTTAAACTTCTTCACAACAGTATCTCGAACCTGCCTGGTGTGTTCCTTGTTCTTCATGATGCTCTCTGCGCTTTTGACGGACCTCTGAGACTATCACAGTGCAGGTGCATTTATACGGAGACTTGATTACACACAGGTGGATTGTATTTATCATCATTAGTCATTTAGGTCAACATTGGATCATTCAGAGATCCTCACTGAACTTCTGGAGAGAGTTTGCTGCACTGAAAGTAAAGAGGCTGAATAATTTTGCACGCCCAATTTTTCAGTTTTTGATTTGTTAAAAAAGTTTGAAATATCCAATAAATGTCGTTCCACTTCATGATTGTGTCCCACTTGTTGTTGATTCTTCACAAAAAATACAGTTTTATATCTTTATGTTTGAAGCCTGAAATGTGGCAAAAGGTCGCAAGTTCAAGGGGGCCGAATACTTTCGCAAGGCACTGTAGAATGCCCACCCAGCACACGTCCTGACCAACACTAAAACAAGGAAAACACACAAGAACTATGGTCAGAACGTGACACATGTTAATAAACCCGCATACAAATGTTAATAAAGCCGCATACAAACATGGTCTCTTTTTTGTTTTCTTGATTAAGGCAGCTCCAAAATGCAGCCTAGCTAGCTCAGCCTAGCTCAGTGCTTTCTGGGGTGTTGGGGAAAGCCAGAAAATACAGAGTGTTGTGCCGTGATTGGCTCTGCGTTCTATCACTCATGGGGACACTACATCTCCGCCAAGTCTAAGGGTAGAGCAAAAAAATTAAAGCCCCTTGGGTGCTGCCATAGAGTTACATTAGAAGTGCATATTCAAGGGAGGCACTGTTAAGCTAAGGATGTAGAACGTGTTTCCCTATCACTCCTGAGTTAGTGACCAAATGTATATATTTAACCGTGCAAAATTGTTTATATTTCTGTTTGGTCAGGCGTCTGAAGAGATCCCTAAACCATTCAGATAAAGTTTGAGAAATGTAAGTTTGTAACGTTGTCTACCCGGCCAAAAACAGAGTCTGCATGAGCAGGCTGCAGCAAGACTGTGCCCTCTCCTGATTCACCCCTGCCCTGGGATGCTGCTAATGCCAGCCCCATGGGAACACTGACTGTGGAGCTGCTACAATCAAATCAAATCAAATTTATTTATATAGCCCTTCGTACATCAGCTGATCTCTATAAGAGGCGGACAAGGACTATGGTGGAGTGGGGTCCAAGTTTCGCCCCAGAGCCGCCGCCGCGGACAGACACCCACCCAGACCCCCAATAGGTTCAGGTTTTGTGGCTGGAGTCCGCACCTTTGGGGGGGAGGGTTCTGAACTTTCTGAACTTAGTTCTTTTGTTATGTCTTTGTTTTAGTGTGGTCAGGGCGTGAGTTGGGTGGGTTGTCTATGTTGGTTTTTCTATGATTTGCTATTTCTGTGTTTGGCCTGGTATGGTTCTCAATCAGAGGCAGCTGTCAATCGTTGTCCCTGATTGAGAACCATATTTAGGTAGCCTGTTTTCTATTGTGTTTCGTGGGTGATTGTTTTCTGTTGTGTGTCTGCCTGCACCAGCCAGAACTGTTTTCGGGCGGTTCGCTTTGTTATTTCCGTGTTCATCTAATAAATATGGACACATACCGTGCTGCACGTTGGTCCTCACCTTCTTCCACCGATGACGACAAGGAGCTGCCAGAGCCGTCCAGAGCAGCAGCAGCTGTAAACATAGGCTAAGGAAGGGACGAACAAAGTATCTCTTCTACCAAACACACAATGTTACTACAATGCAGCCGTTCTATCAGACATTCTTCAGAGGACAGAAAGATCTGTTGGGCAACATGGCCTTCCATCTACAATCAACCTATTGAAGCACGGCTCAGAGTAAATATTTCTTGCATTTTCCTTTTCCAAATGGGTGGTTATTTAGACTGAATAAGATTCTGTATTTACGATAGCATAGCTGTACAAGGTCCAATCAGAGACCAAATTCCTATGTTTCTCAGTCTTCCTGCGCTTTCATTTAAAACCCACCTCCTTTCTTTGTGTAACCAGCTGTCATATCTGTTCTGTCCACTAGGGACGTTTTCCTTTATGACATAATTAGTAATCAATGTATGACTCATCCTGTGTATGTGTAATTCTGTGTTATTGTTTAGGTTTTTAGTAAATAAATAATTAAACCAAATGTTGTATTGCTGACTCAACTTGTTAGCCAGGGTTTGTGAAGATAACCAAGAATTCTATGACTTCTGATTGAGACATAATAAGGTGACGATTAAGAATTGACCGCTATTGATGTAAAAGATTACCAGGTCTTTAAGAGTTTATTCGGAAGATAACTGCTCTATAAACATTATTTCGTGGTGCCCCGACTTTCTAGTTAATTACATTTACATGATTAGTTCAATCAGGTAATATTAATTAGAGAAAATATTTTATAGAATAGCACGTCATATCAGGCATAGCAAAGACACGACACTATCTTTGTTAACACGCTGTATCTCCGGATATTTATAAGAAGCGTTTAACTTTGCAAGCAGAATTTGACACATTATTAACAGACCAAGTTACTGAACTGCTTGTCAAGTCTAGGAGCACTTACTATGAACAAGGAGATAAAGCCAGTAAATGATTAGCTCGCAAGTCAACCATCATCACACCAGATTCCTAAAATTCGTACATCGTCTGGGATATCAATAGACCCTAGGGGATCAATGATAAGTTCAAGAGATTATATCAGTCTTCATATACTTCTGAAAGTAAAGTGTATACATTGGAATTGGATGATTTCTTCCACTCACTTGCTGTGCCTTCTGTCAGCCGGGATTTGGTAAGAAATTAGAGCAGCCGATCCATGTTGAAGAATTGTCAAATCCCTTCAATCCGGGAGAACCTCAGGGCCCGAAGGCTATTCGGCAGAGTTTTATAAAAGTTTCTCTACAAAATAGTCCCTATTCTAATTGAAGTGTACAATTAAGCATTTGTAAATGGTGCTCTCCCACAGACACTCACTCAGGCAACCATTTGTCTTATTCATTAAAAAAACAAAGACCCTCTTGACTGTATCACTCTGTCCAATTAGCCTGCTAAATGTTGACTAAACAATTCTAGCCAAACTCCTGGCAACGTGTCTGAAAACAGTCCTCCCGTCAATTATCTCTCTGGATCAAACAGAATTTATTAAATATAGACACTCATTCTTCAATCTTCGAGGATTATTTAATATTATATATAATACTTCTGTCGCCAATGTCTCTGAAGCCATTATATTCCTGGATGCGGAGAAAGTGTTTGGAATGGAAATACCTTTTTTACACTTTAAATAAATTTGGCTTTGGCTCCAAATTCATAACTTGGGTAAGATTTCTGTACTCATCCCCTCAAGCCTCTGTCAGGACTAATAACACCCAATCAGATTGCTTCCCTTTGCAACGATCGACACGCCAGGGTTGCCCCTTAAGTCCCTTACTGTTTGCCCTCGCCATAGAACCCCTTGTAATAGCACTTCGCTCCAACCCCCTCATCAAACGTATAGTCAGATACGAACACAAACTGTCTTTATATGCAGATGTATTTTTATACACATTCAACCTTTCTGTTTCTGTTCCTGCTGCCCTTGCCACTTCCACATCCTTCTGTCACTTATCAGGGTATAAACTGAATCTCAGTAAAAGCGAATTGAGGGCTCTTAATATGGCTGCAAAAATTGTCCCTTTACATAACTTGCCATTGAATTGCTCACAGTGGTTTTATTTATCTCGGGGTACATGTCACAATCAGATTGGATTTTCAATCCAACTTTGCTCCTCTTTTAACCAATACTAAGAACGATTTGGAACGCTGGTCTTTGCTACAACTCTCCTTAGTCGCAAGAATGAATTCTATTAAAACGAATACTCTACCTAAATTCTTATATCTCTCAGTGCCTACAGATTTTTCTTCCAAATACATTTTTCAAAAAGATTGACGGCCTAATTCTGCTTTTTATATGGGACAAAAAGCCCCTAGGATACGAAAACAGCTTTTGCAGAGACCCAAACCAGACGGCGGTCTAGCGCTACCGGATTTCAGATTCTATTATTGGGCCACTAACTTTAGGATCATACAGTATTGGTTGCAGAGCAGAGAGATATTCCCACCCCCAATTTGGCTCGAGATGGAGGCCACCTCATCTCTACCGGCATCATTGTCTTCCCTCGCTCACTCCTCCGTTACATGCCCTTACTCCTCCTACACCGAAAATGTATGTGTCAAAACAACATTGAAGATCTGGAATCAATTTCGGCGCCATTTTGGGTTTCAGACAACCTCTTCTTTTGCTTTGGTAGCCTCAAACCCAGCTTTCACCCAAACTAAAGGTTGATGGTGCTTTCTCAACATGGTCTAGTCTCGGTGTTAAAAGATTCAGAGATCTCTATATTAACAATATATTTAGTATGTTTAAACAATTATCAGGTAAATTTGGTCTCCCCAAACATAATTTATTTAGGTTCTTACAAATCCGGAGTTACATCCACAGCATAGACCCCCGATTCCCCCCTGTGAAACACAGTTTGACACATTTCATATCCCATTTCCGACTCTGAAAGGCACCTTGTCAATAATCTATAGTCAAATTTGCTCACTATAAACCACCTCATTAAACAATATTAAATCCTCATGGGAGGAGGAACTGGGTGAGGAAATATCTGATGAACTATGGGAAGGGGCACTCAAAGGGGTACATACCTCTTCTATTTGCGCTCGGCACGGTCTCATTCAATGCAAACTCATTCATAGGGCCGACTGGACCAAAGCAAGATTATCCAAAATTTACAAGGATGTGAACCCTAATTGTGTACGATGTAACCAGTCTACTGCTAATCATGTACACGTGTTTTGGTGTGCCCATCTCTTGTTGGTTTCTGGAAAGACATCTTTAATTAACACACTCAGAATTAAGCGGCACACAGATCGAGCCAGACCCTTATATTGCATTATCTGGGGTTTCCCAATTGACCAAAATGAATAAGGATGTAATTGCCTTTGTCACTTTGTTAGCGAGACGATTAATTTTACTTAGATGGAAATCTTCTGCACCCCCTTCTAATGCTCTTTGGATTAAATCCGTTTTGAATTGCATAAAGTTGGAAAAAATTCAACACACACTCAATGGGTCTATAGACAAATTCTATGCAATGTGGGCTCCCCTCCCCTCTCTTATTTATTTTTTACTTTTATGTTTGTCTCTCTCTTTGTTTTGCTGTATTGTTGTCTTTGATGCGTTGTTTTATATTACTACCAACTAACTTACAAGTGCAATTAGTTTGTAAATGCTTGCTGAAAATTCAATAAATAAAGTAAAAAAAGAAGTGCATATCCAAGAAGGCTCAAGGTCATTGGACACAGATACAATGATGTCAAATCACGTTATATCTACAGTAGCTTTCAGAATCTTAGCTAGCAGTCATAATCATGAATCAAGTCCACAATCTACCGGCCAATCCTTTTTCATCCTTGTCATATGAAGAGAAATTATGGATAAAACGTACCGGTGCTCCTCTTCCATTGAACATCAACAAGTTGGAAATTGCAAATTCAACAATGAGTGGTTTGGATGCAATCAGTGGCTAACTGCAAGCATTGCAAAGCATTCATTAGCCTGCTATTCAGTGGAGTGTCTGTGTGGTCCCAAGTCTACAATTTAAGGGTCTCTTTTCCGAGCTTAAAATTATAAACATTCAACATTGACCATGCTGTCAATTAAGCATGAATTGTGCCACGCTCAAAACGACTGTTAACCCGGAACTGCAAAATCGGACTTCAGTCAGTTCAAGACAACTGGGAACTCTGGGAAAACAAGCTACGACTGGGAAAATAAGGTTTGAACTTTCATCCAACTCGGAATTGTAAATCCAGAACTCAGGCCTCTTTCTAGAGCTACGACCTGAAGATCACTGATGTCATCATGATTCAACCTTTTTTTAAGTTTCCAGTTGTCTTGAAAGCACCATAAATCCAGAGAAAGCCAGACTTTAATGACAAAGTTTGATGACAAAATTTGCCCACAAAGGACCGCAGCACCAACTTCCTGTTAAATTGAGTACAGCACAAGATGAGTCCAGAAATGTCTTGTATTCTGCTGCATAAATGATGTAATATGCCAGGGAGATGTGTGTACTGTAGCTAAGAAAGTAATACTAAGTGTATGTTGTGTAGTAAGCTGTTAGTAGCCAATGTGCCTGCCTCACTCTAATAATTTGGTCTATTTTCACCTCTTTATTTCGCCTGCAGTTCTGACTTGGTGGTGCACGTGTAACCTTTAACCTGTTTTTGAGAAATGTAATCATTGCATATTGTAAGAGCTTTCATCGTCTGCTTATATGCCCCCTTTATTTATCATGGGGTTCTGACTAGGTGTACACTGTAAGAACGGCCCATGTTCTGAATTCTGTCGCTGTACATTTCAAAAGTGCTGACTACGTCCGTCCTAGCTCGCTCATTCATGTCTTAACTCACTCTAATACCTAATTAGTAATTATATGGAATGGAACGTAGATCTTTCGTTTAATAGAAAGTGGGAGGTTAGAGTTTGCCCTCAACCCACCATTACTTGATCAAAAGGTAGCCTATGCTGCTTCATTCACTTCATTGAACATGATTTTTAGGTTAAATGCAAAAACATTCAATACTTTTAGAATACATTTTGATGGTGTTGGCATTAGTTTTGTCAGAATTTGCTGTTCATCATTTAATATTTCCACTTCATGGGCCTCTGTTATTTTTGCACACGCGACTCAATCTGTTTTTCTTCAAGAACTTCAGCTTGAGATTGGCAAATGAGAACCAAATCAATTACTCTGTTTCGAGTTTCCACTTCAAAGGGAGAATATATTCTTTCCTCATGGGAAGATGGAGCAAGAAAGATGAGAAGTCAAAGTTGATCTTTTATTTTTGGCATTCTTTTTTGAGCCCTTTGCATCCCAAGTCCCTCTCCATTCCTTCCATCTCCCCAGTGTGTTGGTCTTAATACGAAGGCAAGGAGATTCTCTGCAGGAAATCTCTTCACATTTGAGTTTACTGTCCCAGGCTTTTCTGCTACATTACTATCATTGATTTAACCCCTGGATGGTGACTCTGTCTGACAACCCAGATGAGGAATATCACTCAGCACCAGGTTGTATAAAAAAATATATTAAAAAATAAAATAAAAAATAAACATATTAGATAAAAATAAAGGCAGACAAATACATGGATATGACATACGTGGATATATAAACACATATAGGGGAGAAGTAGGAACAATTTAGTAGTTTCTGGCAGTTTGACAGCAGAAATGTGTAGTGCAGCATGAATTAAACAGAGGTCAATGTTTATTTTTGTTAGTCGGAGGCAATGAAGCAGTGAGATTTACGGTTGGCTGGTCAGGGATAGGGGAGGGGCGAAACATTGTCTTAATCTGAGTTGTTATTGAAAGTAGACTGGCACATGCTGAACCCAACATAAACTCACTGAATTACCTGGCTACATAGGGATTCCATTCCCCTTCTTAGGTGTGAATCAACTTCATTGACATTGTTTGTATCCCTGATTATTCAGTTGGAGTTGTGAATGTATTCACAACCTTAAAGACTGGTAACCCACTGGTAATAATGTGTACTAATACATGCCTTCTGTCCTCAATATAGGGTTGGTGCCTATAGAGGCATTCCTAACTATTTTAGTGTATCCCTATATATCGCTCCACTGGCTTCATGATTGTATTCTGGAGAAATTACTAATTAGAGGAAGTCTGGTGGGGAAAGGGAAATATATGTAAGAGGCACAAGGATCTACATGTGAAGATTTGCATAATCCGTGCATCTGATATTTCAAATTGCCACATAAACAAGATGTCCTTTTTCCTCATGTTTCTCATTCCGAGGCTGGCAGCTGGTTTGATATGTTCTGCTGGTCATGATGATCCCACAGCGGTTGTCAGAATAGAGGCAACTTGGACCCTGTAACCAGGAGGCTATTTTTAGAAAGACTAAGAATTAATTTGAGGCAGAGCCTTCAGTTTTAACAATGTGTAGAGCATCTCACAGCAAAGACCAGAGAACAACAGAGGACAATAAACAAAATGATTCATTATCTCAAAGTCCTGCTTGGTATATCAGAAACCTTTCAAGTTCACCTGTTATGTATAGTCATTTGTTTAAATATCTAAGCGTTTGCTATGGTTTGAATGAAAATCATATTGTGCTTTGAGCTTGGCCACCGCAGCCCTCTGTTGTATCGTATAAATATTCCAAGCTCTAACATAGTAAGGTCTTCTCTTTCCTCTTTTTTTTAGTTGTATCTCAAAGGCCTGTGTCTGATAGTGTATTCCTCTTTCCATATTTTCCAGTCCCATGATCTACATATCTCTGACCCAACAGCACTCTCCAGATCCATTTCAATTTTTATGAGGTGCAGCCAGCTGCCATACAAACTGATCCAATGAAACAAATGTGGGCCATTCAATATTAATCTACCGCCCTGTCTGTCTGCAAAAGCACTCACAAAAAAAGGCAAGAGAACTGTTGCTGCTCTCATGCCTGTACCTACAGTACATTTATGTCTGATTCACATCACTAGGAACTGAACGCCCCAGACATAGGCCATCTTTCGAGTGGAAGATTAATGTTGTTGTCTGCTTCTTTGTTCTGAGCCTCAGGTTGAGTCCTTCTGCTTGACTTTGTATCCTTTTAGTTTCTGAATATATGACTCAAAACCAACATTATCTGTTTTTATTCCAGCTGGATGTGACAACCAACCAGATCTGTTGAGTCTGGTGAATGGGCTGAACTACTCTATTTTACTTTCTATCTCTAAGTTATGTGATAATGCATCTCTAGTTGAAAAGGGTATTTCCTCCAGTTCTAAGTTACGGGATAATGCATCGCTACTTGAAAAGGGTATTTCCTCCAGTTCTAAGTTATGGGATAATGCATCACTACTTGAAAAGGGTATTTCCTCCATGAATAGTTTTCTTTAAGTACTCCCACCAGTGGAGGCTGCTGAGGGGAGAACAACTCATAATAATGGCCGGAATGGAGCAAATTGATGGAAACCATGTGTTTGTATTTGACTCCATTCCACTGATTCTGCTCCAGTCATTGCCACGAGGCCGTTCTCCCCAATTAAGGTGCCGCCAACCTCCTGTGACTCCCACTGATCTGAGATGAAGACATACTGTATGATTTAATCCAGTCTACCAACAGAGAGAGCAGGAGATTTCAAACATGCTATCAGTGTATACAAATTTGGCCACTGCTTATAACCACTACACTGTAAACCCCAATGCGCTGTCATTACTCAAAACTTTTAGGAAAACCCATTGCACTTAATATATCTGAGTACAGTTACTTAAAGGGATTTTGTAGCCATTACTCAAACCGAGTCACTGTGACTCTGTAGGGCACGGGTACTAAACTCTTACCCTACGAGGACCGGAGCCTGCTGCTTTTCTGTTCTGCCTGATAATTAACTGCACCTACTGTACCGGGTGTGCCAGGTCTAAACCAGTCCCTGAATAGAGGGGAACAATGAAAACAAGCACTAGAACTGGCTTTGAGGTCTAGAGTTGAGTATGAGGGCTGTAGAGGGTCCAGATTTGAGTTGTATCAGCTTAAAAAGTTTGAGTAACCCCACTAAGCCACACCCCTAATTTAATTTCCCACTGTGCCTTGGCTTGTCAAGTAAATTGTAGAGTTACCACCCATGATTGTATTTATTAGTGACCGAGACATAGTTGTTGAATTTGTTCCTTTTCAGTTCTGTTGCCTTCACCAAGTGAATTCCTAGGTGAATGTTATCATTATAATTCAATTCTTTATAACAATACATTACATATCTCACAAAGCCTTATTTTTAGGCCTAGCTTTACCCTGAAACTGGCCTGAAACTCATGCTATACAGGCCAGATCAGGTCTGCAAGTAAGGTTGCAAAATTCCAGTAACTTTCTCCAAATTCCCATATTTAAAAGAAAAATTCTGCTTGAAGAATTTCCAGGAATCTTCCAACCAGGATTTCTGGAAAACTTCTGAAATTCACCAGAATTTTGCAACCTACCTAGAAGTGACATTATGCTGGCTTGCAAAGTGATGTGTAATTCCTATTGAAATCCAGTCATAGTTAGGGTATTCAACAGTTGACATTTTATTTCACCCGCAATTTGCATTCATACTGTGCAAAAAACAATTGTGTCAATTGGAGGTGTACCTGTGGATGTATTTCAAGGCCGACCTTCAAACTCAATGTCTCTTTGCTTGACATCATGGAAAAATCAAAAGAAATCATCCAAGACCTCAGAAAAAAAAATAGTAGACCTCCACAAGTCTGGTTCATCCTTGGGAGCAATTTCCAAACGCCTGAAGGTACCATGTTCATCTGTACAAACAATAGTACGCAAGTATGAACATCATGGGACCACGCAGCCGTCATACCGTTCAGGAAGGAGATTCGTTCTGTCTCCTAGAGATTAACGTACTTTGTTGCGAAAAGTGCAAATCAATCCCAGAACAACAACAAAGGACCTTGTGAAGATGCTGGAGTAAACAGGTACAAAAGTATCTATATCCACAGTAAAAAGAGTCCTGTATCGACAGCAAGGAAGAAGCCACTGCTCCAAAACTGCCATAAAAAAAGCCAGACTACGGTTTGCAACTGCACATGGGGACAAAGATTGTACTTTTTGGAGAAATGTCCTCTGGTCTGATGAAGCAAAAATAGAACTGTTTGGCCATAATGACCATCGTTATGTTTGGTGGAAAAATTGGGGAGGCTTGCAAGCTGAAGAACACCATCCCAACCATGAAGCATGGGGGTGGCAGCAGCATGTTGTGGGGGTGCTTTGCTGCAGGAGGGACTGGTGCACTTCACAAAATAGATGGCATCATGAGGTAGGTAAATTATGTAGATATATTAAAGCAACATCTCAAGACATCAGTCAGGAAGTTAAAGCTTGGTCGCAAATGGGTCTTCCAAATGGACAATGACCCCAAACATACTTCCAAAGTTGTAGCAAAATGGCTTAAGGACAACAAAGTCAAGGTATTGGAGTGGCCATCACAAAGCCCTGATCTCAATTCTATAGAAAATTTGTGGGCAGAACTGAAAAAGCGTGGGCGAGTAAGGAGGCCTTCAAACCTGACTCAGTTACACCAGCTCTGCCAGCAGGAATGGGCCAAAATTCACCCAACTTATTGTGGGAAGCTTGTGGAAGGCTACACAAAACGTTAATCAATTTAAAGGCATTGCTACCAAATACTAATATAGTGTATGTAAACTTCTGACCCACTGAGAATGTGATGAAAGTTCTGACATTTCACATTCTTAAAATAAAGTGGTGATCTTAACTGACCTAAGACAGGGAATTTTTACTAGGATTAAATGTCAGGAATTGTGAAAAACTGAGTTTAAATGTATTTGGCTAAGGTGTATGTAAACTTCCGACTCTACATGCAAAAACACAGATATTAAAAACAATTCCCCAAAATCTATCAGCATTAGAGCACGCTGGGGAAAAAATATAATTTGAGTTGATGTGATTTCTGATAAACCTTTTTTTTAATGATGACCTTTCTTTGACTTTGATTAAAAAATGCCTTGGGGTTTACAGTGTATATATGAATTGTTGTATTTGTTCCTATTCTTAATTGCATATCAATCAAACACGTCAATTATAGGGAAGTGTGACATCTTCTGGAAATGAAATGGACAAATGTACTAACATTTTAATTAAAGTGATGAGAAAAGTGATGAGCTCTTAAAGCAACATAAAAACAAACTCATCATACTCAACAGGCGACAGCTGGTGGGAAGTAACCATTAGATATGTAATTAATTCAGCATGTAATTGTTCCATTAAAGGCAAAGTACAGTCAAAAACTAGATTTCCCAGTGTTTTATATAGATTTCCACACTATGAATTTGGAATAATACTGTGAAATTGTGACAATTATGATAATGTACTTTTAGTGTATGAGCTGTTTGAAAAGCCGGTTTTGGTGGGATGATGTTTTGGCCTGCCCGGTGATATCACCAAACAGTAAATTAGTTAATAGACCAATAAGAAAGAGTTCCAAACCGCTCTTCCAATAACAACTAGTTTTCCGGTTTCCCCTCCCAATTCCGAGCACTCCCAGACAGTCCTAGCAAAATTCTTGCTTGAGAAATTGCTCTTTGCTAAGAATCTATCTGCGTTTATTTTTGACCATTTTAATTCAAAACAATCACAGTAAGGTACTTATTTGTTACCCAGAATTGATTTGATATTGAGATAAAAATGGGTGTATTGGACCTTTAAGCTGATAGGATGCATAGAGATTACTGAAATGTAGTTACAGTGTGCTAGCAAGATGTATCTCTTTCTCTAACTATGTGGTTTACCTACAAGAACAAAGTCCCTGCATTCATATTTCTTCTGTCACTGTAACCACTTACTTACCCGTCAGTAGTAGTGCATGTTCATCCTGTCTGAAGTCTTGAGGGGATAACTGTGCTGCAACACACTGAGGGGTTGGAGGGGTGGAGATGATAGGCCAGATTGTAATAATATATTCCTTCTGTTAAAAAAACGGAAATGAAATACATTATGGATGTGATTAGTTTAACTCACAAGCCTTTATTTGTATTGTAATGACATAATCCAGAACAGGGATTTGAACATAAGATGCTGAGGCAAATTGGAATACCTCATAAATTATCAAACAGACATGGAAAACAAAATGTTGAAGATACAATAATAGTTCAGCCAACTCCAAAGAATAACTCCCATGCGTTATGCTAATTCACTAATGAGATTAGTTCCAAAATGCTACCAGTACAGCTGCTCCGAATTACTTACTTAATTCTTACTTCATACTAAAACCCAAATCTGAAGTACAGTATGGCAGTTTGTCACAACTTCACCTCGGAGAGCTTTTGACACCAGCTCTCATAGTTGGATGGCTAGCTGTCACGCTCCGAACCATGAGGTTTCAGGAAATTTGACTGAAAAAAAAACAAAAAAAATAACAAAGAGCCAGTGAGCAGCAGAGGAGAGACTCAGGGTTGCAATGGCACCTGCCTGAAGAGCTGAATGTTGTGGGTTTCTGTGGACCTGCAGGATGTCAGGCTGGGGCTGGGCATGGAACAGCCAGAGAGGAGCCCAGGCAGAAATGTGCACTGTGAGTTGTGTTAATGAGCCAGTAGATGGGCCTGTATAGGGCTGGATGGGGCTGCTGCACAGGAAGGCCTGGGGATTTGACTACGGTGTGAGCCGTGGTCCCTAACAGTACGGGGATAAAGAGAGGAGCCTCCTCCATTTCATACAGCATACATCCAGGCCTGCATCCTGCCTGCATTCACAGTACATATTATACAGGACTGCTCTTCATATGCAGATGAGTGTGTTTTACTTGTTGAGGCTCCTAATTCCTAATGTATGAGAGGAAAGAGGAAAAGCATCCAGGGACGTGTATCCAAATGAAATATTCAAGACTCCTAATGAAATATTCTGTCAGTTTGTAGTTTCCATGGGCCTCTCCCTGCTTTAAAAAGAGAGCCAAGTTGTTTTAATGAGACTCTAGGCTGCCTCTGTCTGGCCCTGTACTGTACTAGCCTCATACCAGCCTCCTATTGTAGCTACACTCCCTGTTTGGTTGTTGTGTTTGTTTCAAATACAGGTGTGCCAAGCTTGTAGCGTCACACCCTAGAAGACTCGATGCTGTAATCACTGCCAAAGGTGCTTCAGCAAGGTACTGAGAAAAGGGTCTGAACCCTTATGCAAATGTGATATATATTTATTTTTGATAAATTAGCAAAAATTCTATAAACCTGTTTTTGCTTTTTCATTATTGGGTATTGTGTGTAGATTGATGAGGAAAAAATACAATTGAATCCATTTTAGAATAAGGCTGTAACATAACAAAATGTGGAAAAAGTGAAGGGGTCTGAATACTTTCCAAAGGCACTGTAGATAACTTATTTACCATTCTGATACATGTTAGAGTGAATGTTGAATTTGATCCATTTGTCTATCTCCATTTTTGCTCTCCATCTGTAGACCGGGAATCAGGTTCATGACGATTACCGAACAGTCAACAAGAAAACACAGCAGTATGTGATGTGGGGCAAAAGGCGTGTCAATCGGCGTGTCAATCTGAGCTCATTTATAATATTGCTCCCCGCCCCACAGTAATCCAAGCATACAGCCTGACTGATAGTCACAGATGAGAGAGCAGGTTCATTTTCTAAAAGTCTAAGGACTTTAATCGGGCAAAAATACTATGGGTGATGTTTTTGGTCACTCTAAAACTTTTATATGGGAAATAGGATGACTGTGCATTCTCTTTAAAGTAATGTATGTCATCACCCTGCTATGAAAGACAGCACAGCAGCAGCAGAGAACAGAACAGGGGGCACTAAACAAGGGGAGTCTTCCATTCTTCTCAGCAGATCCTCTCAAGCTCTGTCAGGTTGGATGGGGAGCGTTGCAGCACAGCTATTTTCAGGTCTCTCCAGAGATGTTCACTCGGGTTCATGTCCGGGCTCTGGCTGGGGCACTCAAGGACATTGACACTTGTCCCGAAGACGAAGAAAGGTGGGGTGCATGTTTTTCATAATTAACAACTCATGGTGTGGTTGCGATAACATACAGAAACTCGGGTCTTTTTGTTCACCTGATCTAGAATACCTCACAATCAAATGCCGACCGTACTACCTCAAATAACTACACTGGACATTATGCAAACTGGAAACCACATATCCTGAGGCTGCATTTATGGTAGCTGGGGGTTTTAACAAAGAAAATTCTACCAACACATTGACTGTAGTACTCGCGCTGGTAAAACATTGGACCACTGATACTCAACTTTTCGAAATGCCTACAAGGCCCCCCCCGCCCTCCGTTCGGCAAATCTGATCACAACTTCATTTTTGCGCCTTCCTTCCTATAAGCAGAAACTCAAACAGGAAGCCCCCGTGCTAAGGTCTATTCAACACTGGTATGACTACGCTTAAAAAATGGTTTTGATCATGCAGACTGGGATATGTTCCGGGTAGCCTCTAAGAATAACATAGACAAATACACGGATACGGTGACTGAGTTCAACCGGAAGTGTATAGGAGATGTTGTACCCACAGTGACAACTAAAACCTACCCAAACCAGAAACCGTGGATAGATGGGAGCATTCGCGCCTCTGAAAAACATTCCCACAGCTGTCACGAATATTACCGAAGGTGGCTCCCCTTCTTGTTCAGGTGGCGCTCGGCGGTCGTCGTCGCCGGTCTACTAGCTGCCACCGATCCTTTGTTCTGTGTTCGTTTGGTTTTGTCTAATTGGTTTCACCTGTTCCTTGTTTGGTTGTTAGGGTGGGGTTATTTAAGTTAGTTCAGCCCGCTTCTGTTTGTGCGGGCTTGTTCATCTGTTTGTGTTAGAGTAGTTAGTGTTTCGTTGGGTTTCTCGCTGTCCTTCTCGCTGTCCTTGTATTTCACGATAGGGTACTATTTTGTTTTGTAGTTATACCTGTGTTGGGTATACTATTTTGTTCCTGTGATTTTTTTGGACATTAAAGCGTGTTTTTTCCCGCATCCTTTGCTCTCTGCGCCTGACTCCACCCATTCACTCATTGAGCGTTACAACAGCATGATGCTGCCACCACCATGCTTCACCGTAGGGATTGTGCCAGGTTTTCTCCAGACCTTGGCGCCAAAGAACTCAATCTTGGTTTCATCAGACCAGAGAATCTTGTTTCTCATGGTCTGAGAGTCTTTATGTGCCTTTTGTCAAACTCCAAGCAGGCTGTCTGTCATGTGCCTGAGGAGTGGCTTCCATCTGTCCCATCCATCTTCCATCTGGCCCATCCATCTTCCATCTGGCCCATCTACCATAAAGGCCTAATTGGTGGAGTGCTGAAGAGATGGTTGTCCTTCTGGAAGGTTCTTCCATCGCCACAAACACTATTTCAGAGTAACCATCAGGTTCTTGGTCACTTCCCTGACCCTTCTCCCCTGATTGCTCAGTTTGGCCGGGCGGCCAGCTCCAAACTTCTTCCATGTAAGAATTATGGAGGCCACTGTGTTCTTTATTTTTATTACCCCTTTTTCTCCCCAATTTCGTGGTATTCTATTTTAGTAGCTACTATCTTGTCTCATCGCTACAACTCCCGTACGGGCTTGGGAGAGACGAAGGTTGAAAGTCATGCGTCCTCCGATACACAACCCAACCAAGCCTTCTTAACACAGTGCGCATCCAACCCGGAAGTCAGCCGCACCAATGTGTCGGAGGAAACACTGTGCACCTGGCAACCTTGGTTAGCGCGCACTGTGCCCGGCCCGCCACAGGAGTGCGCGATGAGACAAGGATATCCCTACCGGCCAAGCCCTCCCTAACCTGGATGACACTAGGCCAATTGTGCATCGCCCCATGGACCTCCCGGTCACGGCCGGTTACGACAGAGCCTGGGTGCGAACCCAGGGTCTCTGGTGGCACAGCTGGCGCTGCAGTACAGCGCCCGGCCCGCCACAGGAGTCGCTGGTGCGCGATGAGACAAGGATATCCCTACCGGCCAAGGGCGCGAACCCAGGGTCTCTGGTGGCACAGCTGGCGCTGCAGTACAGCGCTCTTAACCACTGAACCACCCGACCTTCAGTGCTGCAGAAATGTTTTGGTACCCTTCCCCAGATCTGTGCCTCGACACAGTCCTGTCTCAGAACTCTACCTCATGGCTTGGTTTTTTCTCTGACATGCACTGTCAACCGTGGGACCTTATATAGACAGGTGTGTGCCTTTCCAAATCATGTCCAATCAATTGAATTGACCACAGTTGGACCAATCAAGTTGTAGGAACATCTCAAGGATGATAAATGGAAACAGGATGCACCTGAGCTCAATTTCGAGTGTCATAGCAAAGGGTCTGAATACTCATTTAAATAAGATATTTCTGTTTTTTTTTATACATTTGCAAAAAAACTGTTTTTGCTTTGTCATTCTGTGTAGATTACTGAGGAATTGTTTAATTTAATCCACTTTAGAATAATGCTGTAACGTAACAAAATGTGGAAAAAGTCAAGGAGTCTGAGTACTTTCCGAAGGCCCTGTATGTCTTAAAAGCAGTACTGACCATGTTTGGATGTAGCCTTCCTATCTTTCAATCTAGGTGTGCTAAGTATGTTAGCTAAGCTAGCTAGGTGTGAGTACTAGTTAGCTAGCTAGCATAGCTAACGCCAATGCAAGCTGTTTGGACCCTCTGCCCCTAAGCCCTTTACCAAGTGGCCACTTACTGATGTTTTCAATAGCATCACTGGAGTCTGCAAGTGTTTTGGCATTGAGACAATGCGCAGTCCCAATTGCCACTATCAGTATTCCAAAATTCTAAATCCATTCAGGAGCATCGTCTCCCATGACCTGTCTTGCTATTGTCCGCTGTCTCATGCATTGTTTCGAGTAATGTCAATAGTATTTCCCTACATGGCCAGCCCACCAATTAGGCAGGATTAGGCATATGTCTTGAGCAGCAGGCTGAAGACGGCAGAATTTTCCGAGCTAAACTGACCAAGACGGGCCTCCAACTACGCATAACACCTCATGTAAGGGCTATTTAGGTGAGTGCTGTTGCCGCCCCAAGGAAAGCAGTGGCCACTTTGCCAAACATAGGGGCACATAATATTTAGCTTGACCGTGACCTGTGTTTCTCTCCAGGGTGCTGTTGGAGAGGCTCAGCAGCACTCCACCAAGCTCAGTCAAATTAATTTAACATAAATCATGTAGCTTATGGTAGAAAGAGTAGTAGCCCATGTGGTTTTTCTGTAGCCCATAGACTGTCATGAGACAAACACTTTTTAAATCATTAACTTATTAATGAGGAGAGAGAGTGCAGGAGAAAGTCAACTAAAAAGGCAAGCGGGCTTTGGAGAGACTGCAGCTATAATCAAACAGTGGTGGACAGCAAATGGTTCTGAAAGTAATTCATTTCAACAATTGTCTTCATTTTAATTCGACATCACTACCAATGAGGTCTTTGTTGGAGACTATTTCTTCCTATTAAACAAATAAGACGTAGGCCTACATGTTTGACAGACACAATTATGCTACCCATAGATTTGTTGGTATAGCCAAATCCTCCAATACTGACACCATGCACTCCTTAAATACCGCCGTGTCTGGGAGGGGCTTGGTGTGTTTGTTTGAAACCAGAGCTCTAATTTGAGTGAGGGTATGCCATACCATTTGTTAAAGAAAGGCAAAAAGGATATATACTGTGTTAGCTTTATATTCTTTAAAAAGTATCCAGATTATATCAAGCGTTCAATAACAAAGCTTAACTCCGTGATGCCTTATGCTAGAAAAAAGCTTTGAAATTCTCGCGAAAGATGTGACTCAGATGCATTTGGGGATATTGATTAATCTCTATGACATTCTGAAGCTGAGCTGTAGCCTTCAATATTCAATTAGACAAAAAATGGACTATTCTGTCCCTATTAATTTAGCTTTTCACTTTCTGAAAATAGATGTTTAAACCCAGGCAGTTTTTAGGGAAGCACTTCTGTTGTTGGGTTAAGCAATAGACGAGTAGCCAGCAGTCGAGCCTCTGGATGGAAAGCTAACTTTTGAAAGTTCCATACTTAGAGCATGTCTAGCATGCTGACCAGACAGGACACGTCGCGTGCGCGAGTGTTGCAAAATAAATGTCGAAATCTATGTTATTAAATTATTACACACACACTGCTCGCGCGTGCCAACGAGCGTCTGTGATGCCAAGGGCTAAAATAGAACTCATTCCTATTTCTGACGCAGATCGCGCTGCAAGTCCTGCCTCTCCCATCTCCTCATTGGTTTATAGAAGCAGGTACCCACGTGCTATCTCCTCATTGGTTATACCCAAGTGGGTGATTGAAAGACGAACTGTTGCCGGTCGTGATGGTAATACTATGAAAGTTTAGATGCCGATCACCATATAAGTTAAAACATGAAAAAGCCTGGAATGAGGAGAGATAACTAGAAACTATTTGGTTAGCCGTTTTATGTGTGGATTAATTGTCGGAGTAAAGGACCTTGTGCATTTCAGGTAAAATTACAACTCAATGTTTATATCCCAGGACAAATTAGCTAGCAACAGCAAGCTAGCTAAATAGGACAAATTAGCTAGCTAGTGCAAGCTAACTAGCTAAATTGCCATACATGTTTAATGCTTTTCGACCTGCCCCCAAATTAATGTCATTGGTTCAGAGTTTGTTTTGATATTTTAACCTGCATGTCGTGATCGCGTTTGGTGTGAGGGGACAAAATAAATGTATGCACACGTGCAGTCGGTCTGGGTAAGATTGAATGATTTGCAAACAAGACACTCTCGTGTAACACTGGAGAAATATGGTAAGAATGCCTATTTCTCTGTCGATTCTTCCCTGAAACTTATATTTTCATTATCCACCTTTTCTTTTTAAACTTTTTCAGAGCAACATTTTCTCTTGATCGCAAGCTGTTTTTCCCTAATCAACGCACAAATAAATACACAAAAACATTTAAATGTAAATGTTCCATTTTTATAGAGACTGGTGATTTTGTCAGCATAATCAGATAGAAAATACTAGGAAATGCTATTGACATTGAATTGATTATATACCCTACTAACCAGATGCGTTAAACATTTTGTTTCATTTGTAGCATAGGCCTATGAATTGGGCTGCGATTATCTTCTGTTCCGCCAACTATTAGTTGAGAAAAAATTGCCCCAAGGCCAGACCTGTTGCCGACCACTGTTGTACACTATTCTAGTTTAATGGGGAAAAGAGGGGGGCGGCAATTTTTTGTCTTGCCTAGGGAGGCAGAACATCCAGGGCTGGACCTATTTCCTCAACTACTTACAAATTATGTTTGCAATAGTATAGCTGTCTCACTACTTGCCAACATTAATTGATTGTTTGAACTTCTCCAGGTGTTGTGGTCAATGGAACTGCCCACTAGCCCAGCGGCAGTGCTGCAGAAAACCTTTGCTGTAAGGAATTTCCAAAGGTGCGTTTGTAGGCAATAATCTATACTTATTATTAATTTAATGTGAATAGATGTCATTATAAACTGAATGGCCTATTAAATGTATACATTTTCCACAGGTTACCAGAAGGTACAACAAGTTCCCTGAAGGCCCCAACTACTTGATTCATATTTCTTGAGAAATAAAATGCCTCAAGTCATTTTCTCTGTAAAATGGCCTCATGGAGCTGGTCATAGGACTTTTGGATATCAAACAGAAGAAATAAAATAAGCTTCGACTTCAATTCATTTGTGACTACTTAGATTAATTTTATTTAGCCATCATCCCACCAATAGATATTTCTGTAATTTATACTGCATCAAGGAAAACACAAGATCAAAAGATAGCTCTGTCTCTGGTTAATGACAACAAAAACAGAACATTCACATTTTTATTTACGTATGTGCACAATGTACAAAACATTAGGAAAACCTTCCTAATATTGAGTTTAACGTTCATTTTGCCCTCAGAACTGCGTCCATTCGTCAGGAGAGGACTCTACAAGGTGTCGAAAGCATTCCACAGGGATGCTGGCCCATGTTGACGCCAATGCTTCCCACAATTGTCAAGTTGGCTGGATGTCCTTTGGGTGGTGGACCATTGTTGATACACACAGGAAACTGTTGAGCGTGAAAAATCCAGCAGCATTGCAATTCTTGACACATTCAAACCTGTGTGCCTGTGCCTGGCACCTACTACCATACCCCGTTCAAAGGCACTTAAATCTTTTGTCTTGCCAATTCACCCTCTGAATGGCACAATTGTCTCAAGACTTAAAAATCCTTCTTTAACCTATCACCTCCCCTTCATCTACACTGATTGAAGTGGATTTAACAAGTGAAATCAATAAGAGATCATACAGTAGCTTTCACCTGGATTCACCTGGTCAATCAATGTCGCGGAAAGAGTAGGTGTTCCTAATGTTTTGTACACTCCGTGAATATAGAAATATACAGTAGATTTGTATATCATTTCTGTTTATATAACATCCCACTCCTTGTACTCTGTCATTGCAAAACATCTTTGAAGCATGACAAGTAGTAGAATGTAAGCTAAACAGACTGGTACTCAGGCTAGGTGCATTAACATTTTTGGGGATACATATCCCCTTGTCAGTGGCGATCTTTGCATGTAAATCTTGGTGGGGCAAAACAAAATGCATGCCAGTAAAGCCACAACACTAAACAATACATTAATTGCACTGTAACTGTGACAAACGGTGCCCACAAACAGTTAGGGCCTACATAAAGCTGTCCCAAAAGCAGAATCCCATAAGCAGTCCCAACACCTTACCACTGCTACACCTGGCTATCAGCGGAGCCTTGTCGGGCAATGAAACAGTTCATTCAGCCTCATTTACTGCCTTTTAAAAAAAACATAGCTGATATGGCTGACTTGCTTAAACAAATGTGGTTTCTACTGACAATTGAGATGTACAAACTGTGGCATAAGGGGACGACAAACGGATAAGAGGCAATCCGTATTTTCGGTTAAGCCTGTACTGTGACCTATAAGAACTAATTGGTTAATTAGTGTAAACAGGTAACAGGTAAAGGCACACTGTCTTTCAAAGATGGACCATGTTGTGTTGACTTTATCATTAATCTACACCAGAAATATTTTATGTAACACAGTGAACGGAACGTTGAAAATTATTGAAATAAAAAGTTAATGCCAACCCCCAGATGCTGATCAACATTACAGTAAAGAAGAACAGAGAGCGGGGGGGCTCAAAAGCAATTACTTTAAATCTAGCAGATTGTCTTTTGAGCTCCCCTTGGTGACATCAGCAGACAAGTTTCCTATCGTCTGTCGTCTAGTAAGGCGGCCTGGATTCCAGGCCCTCTGGGACGAGGTGGGGATGCTGGAAAACAAACTGCAAGAGGGACCTCAGCAGGGATTGGCTTTAACATGTGCGCCAATTACAGTGAGCACAGCGTGCGTCCTTTTCCAAACACCGCTGAGCGCGCCACACGCTCCCTGAGGAAACATCTGGTCCTGTACACTCACACTCCTCCACTCCCCACAGAAACACATTGTTCCAATACATACACATTCACAGATATTTTATTTTTTTACCTTTATTTAACTAGGCAAGTCAGTTAAAAATACATTCTTATTACAATGACCCCCTACCCCAGCAATATTGTACGCCGCACTATGGGACTCCCAATCACGATCAGTTGTGATAAAGCCTGTAATTGAACCAGGGTCTGTAATGAAACCTCTAGCACTGAGATGCAGTGCCTTAGACCGCTGTGCCACTCGGGAGGAATAGATACATGCACTGTACATGTGTATGAGGTGTGCGTAATCTGACAGGGTAAGAAAGTATTCTTATTTAATTACTTTAATGATTGTAATATGTATTGTACTGTAGACACCATGGTTGGCAAATTCCAGGCCTTTGAAATGTGAAAAAAAATAAAATAATAATAATTTAAATATAATAGCTGCTATTTGTTCAAACCAGCCCTATGGAGTTGTAATTTATCTCAGTTTAATCCATCTACCAAATCAGACCTGCAATGTATAGAGAGGGGCCACCTGCTCTGAGTTAAACAATACTCTGCAGAGCTTGGGTCAATTCGAATTGAAGGCAGTCAATTCAAGAAAAAAAAAATATATTCATTTTTTTAAATTAAACAACTTTTGAAATAAATAGCATCTACTCCTCAGTTTGTCATTAAAATGTTGAATTGTTATTTAAATGTACTTCCTGAATTTACTGACTTCAATTCAAATTGAACCCAGCCCTGATACTCTGATAACATTCATGCAAAGTACACATCACTCAAACCTCCCACCAGCTGTTTGACAAATTACTTCAAAAATTAACAATGATTACATTCATAATAAGCGGCAAACCCCGTTACGTACCTATCACAGTTTGAACGCCAATGAATTTGATTTCTCTTCTCATCAGTGCTGGTAAAGAGAGAATGACGTACTGCCCTCATCACTTAGCCCTTCCATGTTGGCAGGTTCCTAAACCCTTCCACAAATAACACATGTAAGAAGAATTATTTAGAGCAGGGGTGTCAAACTAATTTTGTCCCGGGGGGGGCGCATTCAGTCTTCAATGTGGTCCGGAGGGGCCCTGAAAATGGGTTATATTTCCTTGCAGTCAGTATTTGCAAAATAAATTCCTCAATTCATAGTATTTCCTGCCTGTCTAGCATTGATTTTGCAAGCTGGACACAGTCAAGAAACTGTATGACTGTAGGTCCATTTTCATATGTACACAGTTTCAATTTGGTTGTTAGTTATTTGAAAGTACACTACAAGACATCAAAACTATGAAATAACACATATGGAATCATGTAGTAATCAAAAAAAAGTGTTAAACAAATCAAAATATATTTTATATTTGAGATTCCTCAAATAGCCACCCTTTGCCTTGATGATAGCATTGCACACTCTTGGCATTCTCTCAATCAGCTTCATGAGGTAGTCACCTGGAATGCATTTCAAATAACAGGTGTGCCTTGTTAAAGGTAATTTGTGGAATTTCTTTCCTTCTTAATGCATTTGAGCCAAAGTAGGGGGGTATACAGAAGATAGCCCTATTTGGTAAAAGACCAAGTCCATATTATGGCAAAAATGCTCAAATAAGCAAAGAGAACAACAGTACATCATTAATTTAAGATGTAAAGGTCACTTTCAAGAACTTTGAAAGTTTCTTCAAGTGCAGTCGCAAAAACTATCAAGCACTATGATGAAACTGGCTCTCATGAGGACCGCCACAGGAATGGAAGAACCAGAGTTACCTCTGCTGCAGAGGATAATTTCATTAGAGTTACCAGCCTCAGAAATTGCAGACCAAATAAGAGTACACCAAATACTAATTGAGTGTATGTAAACTTCTGACGGACTGGGAATGTGATGAAAGAAATAAAAGCTGAAATAAATCATTCTCTCTACTATTTTTCGGACATTTCACATTCTTAAAATAAAGTGGTGATCCTAACTGACCTAAGACAGGGAATTTTTACTAGGATTAAATGTCAGGAATTGTGAAAAACAGAGTTTAAATGTATTTGGCTAAGGTGTATGTAAACGTCCGACTTCAACTGTATGTCCTTTGGTCTGGAGTCCAAATTTGAGATTTTTTGTTCCAACCACCTTGTCTTTGTGAGACGGGGTGTCGGTGAACGGATGAGTGATGGCACCGACAGAGATGGTCGTCTCGCTTCGAGTTCTTAGGAAACTATGCAGTATTTTGTTTTATTATTATTATATTATAATTATTATATTATTAGTATTATTTCTTACATTGTTACCCCAGGAAATCTTAAGTCTGATTACATACAGCCGGGAAGAACTATTGGATATAAGAGCAACGTCAACTTACCAACATTACGACCAGGAATAGGACTTTCCCGTAGCAGATCCTCTGTTGAACCACCACCCAGGACAATGGATCTAATTCCAGTAGTCGACCCAAAACAACGGCACCGCAGAAGGGGCAGACAAAGCGGCCACCTGGTCAGGCTCCGTAGACGTGCACATTGCCCACCGCTCCCGAGTATGCTACTAGCCAATGTCCAGTCTGTTGACAACAAGGTATACGAAATTCAAGCAAGGGTTGCCTTCCAGAGAGAGATCGGATATTGTAACATTCTCTGTTTCACGGAAACATGGCTCCCTCGGAATATGTTGTTGGGATCGGTTCAGCCACCGAGTTCTACATGCATCGCGCCGACAGAGATAAACACCTCTCTGGGAAGAGGAGGGTGGGGTTGTATGCTTCATGATTAACGACTCATGGTGTAATCATAACAACATAGAGGAACTCAAGTCCTTCTGCTCAACAGACCAAGAATTCCTTACAATCAAATGCCGGCCATTTAACCTACCAAGAGAATTCTTGTTATAGTCACAGCTGTGTACATTCCCACTCAAGCAGACACCAAGACGGCAATCAAAAAACTTCACTGGACTATATGCAAACTGGAAACCATATGAGGCTACATTTATTGTAGCTGGGGATATTAACAAAGCAAATTTGAGATCAAAGCTACCTAAATTCTACCAGCATATTGATTGTGCTATGCACATGGGCAATACTGTCAACCACTCTAACTCGGCTACTCTAACTTCCACAATGAATACAAAGCACTCCCCTGCCCTCCATTCAGCAAATCCAACCATGACACCATCTTTCTCCTACCATCTTATAGGCAGAGAGTCAAACAGGATGAGAGGCGAGAACCATTCAACGCTGGTCCGACCAAGATTGTTTTGATCACACGGACTGGAATATATTCCGGTCAGCCTCAGAGAACAACATCAACCTATATGCTAGTGTTTATAAAGAAGTGCATTGAAGACGTTGTACCCACTGTGACTATTAAAACCTACCCTAACCAGAAACCGTGGATGGATGGCGCCATTCGCGCAAAACTGAAAGTGCGATCCATCGCATTTAACCATGGAAAGAGGTCTGGGAATATAACTGAATATAAACAGTGTAGTTATTCCCTCCGCAAGGCAATCAAACAAGCGAAATGCCAGTACAGGGACAAGGTCGAGTCACAATTCAACGGCTCAGGCACAAGACGTATGTGGCAGGGTCTACAGGAAATCACGGACTACAAAAAGAAAACCAGCCACGTCACGGACACCGACATCACGCTTCCAGACAAACTAAACACCTTCTTTGCCCGGATAATACAGTGCCACCGTCGTGGCCCACTAACAAGGACTGCACCCCTCCCCCCTCTCCTTTTCCGTGGCTGCCGTGAGTAGAACATTTAAACATGTTAACCCTCGCAAGGCTGCTGGCCCAAACGCCATCCCTAGCCACGTCCTCTGAGCATGCGCAGACCAGCAGGCTGGTGAGTTATCTGAAATATTCAATCGCTCCCTATCCCAGTCTGTTGTCCCCACATTGGGGAACACTGTTGTTCCTGTACCCAAGAAGGCAAAGACAACTGAACTAAATTACTACCGCCCGAAGCACTCACTTCTGTCATCATGAAGTGCTTTGAGAGACTAGTCAAGGATCATATCACCTCCACCTTACTGACCACTCTAGAACCACCTCAGTTTGCATACCGCCCCAACAGGTCCACAGACGATGCAATCACCATCACACTGCACACTGCCCTATCCCATCTGGACAAAAGGAATACTTATGTAAGAATGCTGTTCATTGACTACAGCTCAGCATTCAGCACTATAGTACCCTCCAAGCTCATCATCAAGCTGGAGGTCCTGGGTCTCAACCCCTCCCTGGACTT
Source organism: Oncorhynchus clarkii lewisi (assembly GCF_045791955.1). NCBI lineage: Eukaryota > Metazoa > Chordata > Actinopteri > Salmoniformes > Salmonidae > Oncorhynchus > Oncorhynchus clarkii. The sequence goes on from NC_092152.1 coordinate 62,986,657, forward strand.
TACTACGGGCTGCCCCCAGGTGGTGAAGGTAGGAAACAACATCTCCACTTCGCTGACCCTCACCATTGGGGCCTCAGAAGGGTGCGTGCTCAGCCCCCTCCTGTACTCCCTGTTCACCCATGACTGCGTGGCCATGCACGCCTCCAACTCAATCATCAAGTCTGCAGATGAAACAACAGTAGCTTGCTTGATTACCAACAACGAAGAGACAGCCTACAGGGAGGAGGTGAGGGCACTCGGAGTGTGGTGTCAGGAAAACAACCTCTCACTCAACGTCATCAAAACAAAGGAGATGATTGTGAACTTCACGAAACAGCAGAGGGAGCACCCCCTATCTACATTGAAGGGACAGCAGTGGAGAACGTGGAAAGTTTTAAGTTCCTCAGTGTACACATCACAGACCAACTGAAATGGTCCACCCACACAGACAGTGTGGTGAAGAAGGAGCAACAGCGCCTCTTCAACATTTTACAGATCAAGAGCCTCCTGTCGGGCTGTATCACAGCCTGGTAAGGCAACTGCACCGCCATCAACCGCAATGCTCTCCAGAGTGTGGTGTGGTCTGCACAAACCATTACCGGGGGCAAACTACCTGCTCTCCATGACACCTACACAACCCGATGTCACAGGAAGGCCAAAAGATCATCAAGGACATCACCCACCCGAGCCACTGCCTGTTCACACCGCTACCATCCAGAAGTTGAGGTCAGTACAGGTGCATCAAAGCTGGGACCGAGAGACTGAAAAACAGCTTCCATCTCAAGGCCATCAGACTGCTTAACAGCAATCACTAACTCAGAGAAGCTGATGCCTACATTGAGACCCAGTCACTGGCCACTTCAATAAATGACGTTATACAATGCCACTCTAAATAATGCCACTTTAATAATTTTTACATATCTTACATTACTCATATCACATGTACATACTGTATTTTCTACCATATTTTGCACCTTGCCTATGCCGCTCGGCCATCACTCATCCATATACTTACATGTACATATTCTCATTCATCCCTTTAGATTTGTGTGTATTAGATAGTTGTTGGGGAATTGTTAGATTACTTGTTAGATATTACTGAACTGTCGGAAGTCGAAGCACAAGCATTTCGCTACACTCGCATTAACATCTGCTAACCACGTGTATATGACAAATAACATTTTATTTTATTTGATTATCTCCGCATTTGTATTTTCCACCGAAAAGCATGGAGGAGGATGTGTTATGGTGTGGGGGTGTTTTTCTGGTTCCACTGTCTGTGATTTCTTTAGAATTCAAGGCACACTTAATCAGCATGGCTACCACAGCATTCTGCAGTGATACGCCAACCCATCTGGTTCGCGCTAAGTGGCTCTATCATTTGTTTTTCAACAGGACAATGACCCAACAAACCTCCAGGCTGTGTAAGGGCTATTTTACCAAGAAGGAGAGTGATGGAGTGCTGCATCAGATGACCTGACCTCCATCATCCCCCGACCTCAACCAAATTGAGATGATTTGGGATGTGTCGGACCGCAGAGTAAAGGAAAAGCAGCCAACAAGTGCTCAGCATATGCCCAAACTCCTTCAAGACTGTTGGAAAAGCATTCCAGGTGAAGCTGGTTGAGAGAATGGCAAGAGTGTGCATAGCTATCATCATGGCAACGGGTGGCTATTTGAAGAATCTCAAATACCACATATATTTTTGAACACTTTTTGGTTACTACATGATTCTATGTGTGTTATTTCATAGTTTTCATGTCTTCACTATTATTCTACAATGTAGAAAATAGTAAAAATAAAGAAAAACCCTTGAATGAGTAGGTGTTCTAAAACTTTTGACCGGTAGTGTATATTGAGTTATCATTATAATATCTTTTTTACTTAAACCACCTGCGGGCCGGATTGGCAGCAATGTTTGTGTGACAAATATTCCCGCAACAGCCTTTGATGTAATTACTTTCCAAACAGCTTCCCACTAGTCAATACACTACTCTGAATTCATGCCTTGGCTTGTTTGCATCTTCACTGGAACCTAACCGTTTGACATCCCTCCCTCACCCCAGGAAGGACAAAGTCGCCCTGGGCCCTGCAGAGACGGGATTGGGCCTGAGTGTCCATCCAGTGCTTTACAATAGAAACATATTATAATGTTCAGTCAACACTAAACCAAATACAGCTAATAGAAAACAAGGGAGGGCACGAATGTTTTGTGAAGAATGTGTACTAACAAATGAATCAGCTGGCATACAAAATCAAACCAACATTTCTCCAAATTAACTCAAATGTATAGGCTCCGTCTATAAATTACAAATTAAAATGCAAAATCAAGTATTTTTGGGGTTTAGCAGTATTGTCTCTGTTCTCCAATGAAATAAAATGTTTAATTCAGTTCAGTCACAAAATCCAGCAAGATATCCAAAAACAAGCAGAAATGTAAATAATTCTGCAGCCATACTTGAAGTTGGTTGTCTGTGTAATAATCCAAAGTAAACTAGTAGTCACAGAATAAAACAACCAAATACATAAGTAGGCCTTAGAAATAGCCTTCCAAAGTCAATAGTCCACACAAAGGACACATTTGTTCATGTTCTATACAATATCCCTTACAAGTCCTTGAGAAAGTTCTTACTTGTATTGAGTGAAAAAATGGGCTTCTGAACTATAAACAGTTTCCTAGTTACAAAAATGTCTGACATGCAGTCAGGATGGCTGCCCTCTTCCTTCTTCTTCCTGTGGATTTTTGGCAGACTAGACACTTTTTGCATATTGCTGTCTTTCACAGGTCAAAGTGAGAATTGCACATTTTGGTCACAAAAAAAGGGAACAGGGGAATGGGAAAAAAGAAATTGCACCACCATATAACCTTACATATACACCACTATCCCAACAAACCCACCACCCCTTCCCACTACTTTGGGCCTATCAGATGGAACCCCTTCTCTCAAAACCCCCTGTAGCTCTTTTGCATTAAAATCTGTGACATCCCAAAACTTCTCTGCTGCTGCTATGAGCAAATCAATCTTCTGGGATTTCCATTCCATTTGTGTGGTACAATTAATAACCATAGCAATAAACGCCAAGAAGCCAACCTTACTAAAGCACAAACTGTTAGGGTCACTCTGTACTGGCCTACTACTCACAGGGATCCTCTCAGACTCCCTCACCCGTTGCCTATCATCCTCTACTTTACTCACCGCCTCATCATATGACACTTTCTGCACTGCTCTCACCCTGGCAACCTCAACCTGTCTCTCCCGCACTGGACATTTCTGATCCCCAGAAACATGGCCACCCTCACAAGACACAGCTTTTTCCATTGAAAATAAAAAGTTGGAACTATACTAAATATTCACCAAATACCTGAGGCAGGTAGCCTAGAATTTAATTAAGAGCATTATGCCAGTAACCGAAAGGTCGCTGGTTCTAATCCCTGAGCTGACAAGGTGAAAAATGTGTTGTGTCTTTGAGCAATTGTTCCTGTAAGTCGCTCTGGATAAGAGCATCTGCTAAATGACTAAAATGTTATTAAAATACAGTAGTCTCAACAACACCCTCTAGGGATGCACCATGGTGTAGCTGGAGGACAGCTATTTTCTGTCCTCCTCTGGCTACATTGACTTCTCTACAAAACCTAGGAGGCTCATGCTCCTCACCCCCTTCCATAGACCTACATGGTAATTATGACGACTTCCAGAGGACGTCCTCCATTTACAGTTTAAACTGGCATGTTGTCAATCCAATCAAAGGATCGGAGAATTAATCTAGTATTATGTATGTGTGAGTTAGAAGCTTGGTGAGATATAAATAGTTTAGGATAATATTGATGTGTGGAGTTAGTGCCATTTATTTAAATTTAATATTATTTTTTATATTTGAGGATATTATTTTGTGTGCTGAATGCTGTTTTCTCCGCATAGGTAATTACACGTTACGATGCTTAACTTGCATATGGATGTTTCTACTGTCTTCTCTGGGATATCAAAATCAATTCAGAAGGATTTGGATGATGCATCCATTAAAAAGTGAGACACTTTGATGTGCCTGTGTTTGACTTTAAGTTAAGTACCAGTTTAACTTCATGGAGAAACTTGTTACCCCAAAACTATGATGGCGCCGCTGCAATGGAATGTATCTGCTATTTGTATTTACAGCTAAATCCCCTCCTGTTCCTTGATTAAGAGGGGATGACCATTCCACTCCACTGTCATTGTCATGTGCCCTCTCATCCACTGGCACATTAAATGTTTCCGCCTCAAGCACTGTTAGTAGCCCTGTCAATAGTCTCTCATTACTGTATGTAGTGTCAATCACATAGACAAACACAATAACATTATTACACATCAATGTGATTTTACTCCTTGCTTGGATTAACTCATTCTGAGCTTTTTTTGTCCAACTGTTCTTATTGTGTTTTGTCTACTCAGTCAAATCCTGTCCTGTACTCAGTGGAAGATTTGAGCTCTTCTCCAACACCATTCATCCATGATGAGCCTGTCCTGCACTGAAGCCTCTGATCACCTCAACCCCTGTTCTGCACTGAAGCCTCTGATCACCTCAACCCCTGTCCTGCACTGAAGCCTCTGATCACCTCAACCCCTGTCCTGCACTGAAGCCTCTGATCACCTCAACCCCTGTCCTGCACTGAAGCCTCTGATCACCTCAACCCCTGTCCTGCACTGAAGCCTCTGATCACCTCAACCCCTGTCCTGCACTGAAGCCTCTGATCACCTCAACCCCTGTCCTGCACTGAAGCCTCTGATCACCTCAACCCCTGTCCTGCACTGAAGCCTCTGATCACCTCAACCCCTGTCCTGCACTGAAGCCTCTGATCACCTCAACCCCTGTCCTGCACTGAAGCCTCTGATCACCTCAACCCCTGTCCTGCACTGAAATCAAATCACTGAAATACCCTCATTCAGTCACTGCTGTGATAACCTCCCAATACTGTGTAAGTAGCCATCTCATGTTTGGATAAATACCATAGTAGGCCAGCAACTAACACAATCTAATTATTACGCATACATATCAATGATTTGCATCCCTTGCTTGGACAAACCCCTTCTTAGTTCTTTTGTCTAACTGTGTTGTGCTATTGTTTTTTGTCTTCCCAGTCAAATCATGTCCTGCCCTCAGTGGAAGAGTTGAGCTCTTCTCCAACACCATCCATCCCATAATGATGAAGAAAAATGACAGAGTAGGGCTGTCTTAACCTGTGATAGCAGTATATGACAATACGCTCACCATTAACATCAACATCTGACTGTTCATATTCCCTTTCTCAGTTGTTGTGAGCTGTTATGACATGTCTCATGGCGTTACACTGTCGTACTACACACCATTTCTCATTTGTGGTCGACGCAATCAGCAGTTAAGGCTCAAACGAAGGGAACTTTAAAACTTAATGAGTTGAGATCTTGAAATAATGCCATTGTATTTTACAATATGAATGGAGACAAAGAAAAAATCTGATAAAGGAACCTTACACTTGTCTTTTGACAATGCATAATTCTGGTCCTATAACTAGACAAATTGAGCTTCAAGGATTCTATTTATATCTTGGCATATCTTGGAGGGAATTGAGAATATTCAACAATTCCCTTGCCTTTTGCCAGTGGCTTAGTGTGACATATGGCTAATCTGGTTATTATACAATTTATCAACCGTCTCACTTTAACAGCCGCGCCACAGATATTATGCAGGTTTCTTATGTGCCATGCTGCAATAACTCTGCAAGAATCTAATGAGCAGCCGACACCACAATGGTAATACATCTCCAGTCACTTCAGGGTACTCTTGTTGCAACAACTTGTTAGTGTAAGTCACTCCATTAAACTAACCAAATGATATTTTCTAATGATAGAAGAAGGCACTCAAGTTGGAACCAATGAATTGTGACCAAAACAAAGAGAGGGAGAAACCCTCAGCCAAGTCCACTCAGAGAGAGCACATAAAACACCCAACCACGTCAGTATCTGCAGCAGCGATCCGTTTACTGACAGGTGCCAAACATTTGAAGAAAAATCTATAGTACGAGCCAAGCACCAGGACATAGTCATTGCATGCCTGCATGCATACCCTAAAGTGATGCAAAAGAAGCATGTCAGCTGAATTCGTCATTGGCATTCTCCGGGATGTGACATTTGAGCGCCACTGTAAACGCTGCTTGCAATGTGAGCGCTGCCTGATATGGATGGGTGAGTGAGACTGGCATTGAGCGAGGGAATGTCTGTTTCCTGTTCCTGGGATGGAGATATAGATGGACACCCTTTCCAGCTGGTCCCTGCATGCTGCTTTCGCACCGTCAGCTAATTACAGGTGGGCTGCCATTAAAGGGGTATAAATCAGGCCCAAATGTGACTCTGGTGTCTTTGTGAGACACTGGGCGGGGAGAGCGTGGCCCTCTGATTTAATGGGCCCTGAGCTTAAGGGGATATAAGTCTCGATAATGATGGCAGATGCCCAGTGTATTGATCATCGCTCCCTCTGGTGTCTGTGTGGGTAGAAGCAGTGAGGAAGGAAATTGACCTGGGATTTCTGAACAGTGTAAAGCAAGTGTGTGTGGAGAGGGGAGGTGGGAAGGGGTCAAAACAACTTGACTAATGTGTTTATATAGGAGCACTTGACTCCTCTTTGTCAGATCGGCAACCATTTCCACTCGAGCCCATCTGGGTACAGCTCCAATAGAAACAAGGCAATACTGGATTGGTGCAACAGACACTCACGTTTTCATTGTTTCCTTGTTATTTTTCCATAATACATATTTAAGTTGGATTCAAAGTGAGAAACAGTCATGACATTTGCACACACATGAACATGTGCACAATACAGTAGCTTGATGCCGATCTTTTCCCCTTCATTTCCGGGCCAAATGTTAGGCACACAGGCAACATATGAACATTGTTTGCGACTGTCAGTGCCTGATCTAATTACAAAACAACAAAGAGGATGAAGTTGGGCTGTTAAAGACCGTTTGTGGTTGGTATTTTGCTTTCCCATCATTATTGTAATGAATTATTAAACATTTATCCTGTATGAGTCAGTGGGGAATCATTTCACCCAGTGTCATTAAGGTTCCTATTAATTACCATAACCCATTGGGTCTAACGCCTCCTGCCATGTGCTTCTGCACTCCGTCTATCACCAGACGCTATACAATTAAACACACTCCATCTTCTCTACCCATAGCACTGTTAGGATTTAGTCTTGAAAAATATTTATAATTACCTCCCTAAATATGTTTATCTGGCAAATAAGGTAATTGGAATCTATTCTGTTATTGTGCAAGTTGTGGAAATCAAAAGGCATTTGTGAAGCCACAAGGGAGCCACTATCTGAAATGACTTGCATCTACACACTTCATACAGTACCTCACACACAATATTTACAGAACACATAACACTGTGACTTTAAAGTAGAAGTACCATAACACCCTTCCACATTAATACAGATATATTCTTTTTTCAGGTTAGGGTAAATGGTATTATATCATGTTTCCACTGTACACATTTCCCTTCCTTTGCCCGATAAATCCCACCATGTCTCACATTAAATTAAATACTACATGAAATGAAAACCTGTTTTTCAACAACATACTGAAGATTGTTAATTAAATAAAAAAATATTTGTATTTGTTACTAATGTTAAAAAATGTAGCTAGCTTATTTATTTGAAATGGCACCCTTCAACCCAAAACAAAATAATATCTAGAATTGTAAATATGTTGAAGGACTAAAAAGAGTACAGTACATTTTCAACATCCTGTTCATCATTATAAAAGGCTCCAAATCGTGACTTTGCAGTTCTTTTGAAACATCAATGAATTCCTCTGATAATAGACAATATTTCCCTCACATTACCTCCTTCATCTACGGTACATATTTTAAAATCAAGAACACAGAACTGTCACCTGTGCTCTGAAGTATCTCCTCCACTGTAGTGTCTGTCAAGTGAGGTCTGACCAAAGGAGGGATGAGACAGAGCGGAATAGTTCTCTGCCTCATGGCTCTCCCCTGATGGGATGTGATTGCAATTGGTGGCGAGCTAACTTGTCATGTTACATGTTGCCTGTCATGTGGATGCATGATGTGCTATGTCTTAATTAGATGTCTAGCTGTTGGTAACAGATTCCTTCATACAGTATATCTCTCTCCCACTATGGCTCATCCCTGCTTCCTGTGATGATGAATCTACTCCATCGGGAACAAGCAGGCGTGACCTCCCCCGCCTCTACCTCCCAGAATGCCATTACCCAGGATCCTGTTGGTCACATGTCCTGCCTGCCCTCGTCACTATGGCATCATTTGGCCAGCTCTCAGTAGATAGTGTAATGCTGCGACATCATCATGGTTGGCCTGGAGGGGAGGGATCCGTGATGACTCAGGGATCAGCACACAATTACACAGATCCCATAGGCCACTAGTCCTGTGTTTTGTAGCTACGCCATACTGAACCCCCCCCCCCCACCACAATGTGTAACTAAGTGCCACATCTCATATTAAGAAGCAGACTATGTTAGACATCCTAAAAATGACCGGAAGACATGTTATCTCATTCCATTCACATTCACTCAAAATCATTTTTAATCCCTCAAATCTGTGCATGTGTCCAACATGGCATAAAACAAGACCCTCTGTAGAGCAGCCAGGACAAAATGAGATGTTCTGAGACTGGAGGACAAACCACAAATGACTTTAACGTGCCTACTCTGAATGCATGATAACAGTCTAAAACGTCCCACAGACATTCCTGGTGGATGACAAGGGAAAATTGAAAGCAACAAAATGCTCAGACCGCTAACAATGTTCCATGACTGCTTACTGTATGTAAAGCAAGATGAGAAGTGATGGCTGTTAAGTGAGGACAATGTCAATTCTGAGAATGGCGTTTTTCTTTTTCACATAGATACACAATGTAAAATCCCCTCAAGGTGATTTGTTACTCTGTCATTGTTATGCTGCAGCCTCTGAGTCTGTAATGCCATCATGTCATCCATCACTCTTATCTGGGATGACATGGGCAAGAAGTAAATAGGCCTTTCCTCTATATTTAGCATCCACCATCATTAGTAGAAAATCCTAACAAGCCAAAGAATAGAGGATTGATTGCAGAGAATAATGCATCAACAATCCACAAAGGTAGAGAGAAAAGTCAATTGCAAATCCACAATTGAGTTTATTGTCCTAACCTTCATAAAAGTGACAAAGTGGCAGGGAGAAAAGCAACAAAAATGCTTAGACTACAGGCTGCATTCTTTAGGTTGTTGTTGTTCTGAGAGGTTTATCTGTATTGGAACAGTGTACTGTACTGTACTGTAGGTGTAAGCAGAGTTTTTGCTGCATGGATAGATAGAGTGTTGCTGTAACAAAGTCCCTGAGGCAGCCAGAGGGTTCATCTTTCAGGACAGAGGGTCCCGGGAGAAGAACAGAACGGCATGTTGGGGTATCAGGAACCCAGCGCGGCTCACTGAATTCTGGAACGCTCCCAAACTCCCAACAGATTGTTTCTCGACTTGGAGTGGATACTGAGATAGCCCTCTCCCCCAACTCTTATAGAACCCTGCAGCCTCTTTAGCTACCGCACTGTATGAAGGTGCTACAACCATATTGCTACAGTATGTGGGGTTGTTGAGCTGCACTGCCACTTAGACATACAATAGCGATGCATATTAAGTAGCTTGAAGACAATGCTACTTAATGAGGACAGTAATGCTGCCATGACCTGTGTTGAGCTTGGCGTTAGGTTAGCTCATATGGTTGAGCCGATTACCCTTTCAGGGTTAATTTCTCCATGGTGAAAACCGCACATGACACCGTGCTGGCCCCTTTTAAACACCTATCACATGAAGACAGCCGTTCCACATAGCATCCATGCTTTCCTCTGGTGCAGCTTTCATGCAATTGGCAGCAGGTCAATATTTTGAGACATGCAGAAGAAGTCAGGAGTTTCACCCATTCCCCTGTGAGGAGGACTGAACTAATTGCATCATCCACCACAGCTGTCACAGCCACATAAAAAAATACAGAATGAAAACAAAACAGAGATGAGACCTGAGATATACAAATGAAATGACCTGACGTTCCCTATCTTTAATTTTGTTTTCCCCCTATGCATTTGGCAAAGGAGATAAGAAGGAAGGGGTGATGTGGAGGAATACCAATCACCAGCTGTGTTTATTCATTACTCTACCCATTGTGATAATCTAATGTTTATCTGATAAGCAAAGCTGTGGGCATAGGTGTTCCACAGGGGAAGTAAACTGGGGTTTTTGGAAGGGAAAAATACAGTGGCCTGTCTGTGCATCTGCATAAAAGTCCCCCCCCCCCTACTTCCTTAGCCTCCTGCACACACACCGAAGCCTAATCTTTTATTTAACAACCTGAATATCACAAACGAGTTTGTGCATCTTTATTTGTAACACTCAAAGGGACCAATCATTATCTTTTAATTACCACTACCCAATATTGGGAGCCATTATAGGAAGATAATTAATCTTCCACCATGGCAAACTAAAGAGACTGGGAGTGGGAGGGGGATTTGCACAAACAACATGTTCATACATAGCAACTCTTTTGAGGTACATTATTTGCACACGAACAAACACTGAATAATGAATTAATGGAGCAGCCAACAGCCATAAAGAGGCAGTATTGAATGAATACAGGACGAGGTGAATTGGCTGTTCATTCCATGCACAGCCATTGTGTGTTCCTTACAAATCAGACACATAGGCCCAGCACATTTCTGTATTACATTTTTTATTCAAGGCTATCGTGCATTTTACAGCCTTCTTAGCATTGCAGTCCCAAAAAGGCAAATAACAGAAATAATTAGGTAATTGATACAATTGAATTAAGATCAGGCACACCCTAATTACCTGTTAGGTCCATCTTTCTGTAGGCCTAAATACAATGTGTATCAGGTCTGGGGTGAATTTGAATTGAAGGCAGTCAATTCAGGAAGTTACTTAAACTTAAAATCCAAAAATGTTAAAACTTTTGAAATACAGTAAATACTTTCTACTCTTCATTTTACTGACGTTCTTGAAAATAGATCCCATATTTTAAATATATTTTTTGTTTGTTTACTTAACAATTCGAATTGACAAAAGCCCTGATGTGTATGCATGTTCTGCTAACTTTTTACTTAGAATAGTCCCGTGCTTGGCTTGGACTGAAAAGGTTTTGGTACTCATTTTGGGTGCCGGTACTGCTTATATTTAGGTGCAGGAGCACCACAATACTTTTGAGCTGATATTATATTAAAGGAACAGAAGCTCAAGCAGTAGAAAATGTGAGGTGCCGGTACTCAGCTCCGGTGAGCTTCTGCCCAAGTCAAGCACTCCGGTAAGTTCCTACCCAAGGCAAGCACTTGAATAGTCACCTATACAAACTGTTGCAGATTGATTAAAAAGTCAAATTTAAATCACTGTTACAGGCCAATCTTCCATATTATTCTAAATAATCAAATATAAACTAATCATTGAATGAACCCACCTGAACTGACTAATTGCTGCAGACAACATAGACAACAACATTTTATTTCAATCCCTATTCGCAGTACCCCTTTAAAACCACCTCTATCAAATCATAAGACCTGATGTTGACAGTGTACATTTAAGTGACTGTATAAATCACATAATTTATGTGGCAATCCCATTTCTATGCTGTACAGACATGAGACTTAATAATATTTAAAGTGTTGGGGAATAGTTACACTACTTGTAGCCTACTGTTTTAAGGTTAAATAATAACTGTACACTAAGAGGAGAACTATCTGATTCATTTATTGACATGGCACCAGGGAAACTAAACTTGAAGGGTGGCGATGACAAATACACAACCTCCGGAGGATAGAGACATTTAGATTGATATATGCATATTTGGCAGACAATTCCCCTGTCAGAAAAAAACTAACTCCCTCCTTCCCCCAAATCTTCATGAGGTAATTTTTGTTGCAGACAAAAGAAAACTTTGGGTCTTTTGTATTCAGTACAGATTAAATGTTTAGCCTCAGTAAGTATCGACTCAGAGACCCCCTATTTCAGCAGCATTCAAGATAGTTATATTCCAATTCTTAGACGGTTGGTGAAGCATGATAAAACAATGAAGGATCAATCATGGCCCGGTTCAGATATGACCAAGAACTACATCCAAGTGGGATATTGAACTACGATATCACATTAACTTTAATACCACAGAGCAGAGAGCTCACTGTACAGTAGGTGATGTATCATATATGAAAACAATGAAGTCACACAGAGCAGGCTTGACCTTTACAGCACATCAGTAGGGGTTTGCTCTGTATCCTGTGAGAAAATATCCCCTCTGTATGGCAGAGATGTATAGGCCGACCACAAAAAAAGGTAGATTAACTGGAAAATATGAACAGTCCACATTTCCCTTTCAATTATATATACACCTCCGTTCAAAAGTTTGGGGTCACTTAGAAATGTCCTTGTTTTTGAAGGAAAAGCAAAAAAATTGTCCGTTAAAATAACATCAAATTGATCAGAAATACAGTGTAGACATTATTAATGTTGTAAATGACTATTGTAGCTGGAATTGTCTGATTTCTAATGGAATATCTACATAGGCGTACAGAGGCCCATTATCAGCAACCATCACTCCTCTGTTCCAATAGCACGTTGTGTGAGCTAATCCAAGTTTATAATTTTAAAAGGCTAATTGATCATTAGAAAACACTTTTGCAATTATTGTTGTTCTGAATAAAGAAGCAATAAAACTGGTCTTCTTTAGACTAGTTGAGTATCTGGAGAATCAGCATTTGTGGGTTCGATTACAGGCTCAAAATGGCCAGAAACAAAGAACTTTCTTCTGAAACTCATCAGTCTATTCTTGTTCTGAGAAATGAAGGCTATTCCATGCAAGAAATTGTCAAGAAACTGAAGATCTCGTACAACGCTGTGTACTGCTCCCTTCACAGAACAGCGCAAACTGTCTCTAACCACAATAGAAGGAGGAGTGGTGAGGCCCCGGTGCACAACTGAGCAAGAGGACAAGTAAATTAGAGTGTCTAGTTTGAGAAATAGATGCCTCACAAGTCCTCAACTGGTAGCTTCATTAAATAGTACCCGCAAAACATCAGTCTCATCATCAACAGTGAACAGTGAAGAGGTGACCCCGGGACCCCTGTTCTTCTAGGCAGATATGCAAAGAAAAAGTCATATCTCAGACTAGCCAATAAAAATAAAAGATTTAGATGGGCAAAAGAACACAGACACTGGACAGAGGAACTCTGCCTAGAAGGCCAGCATCCCGGAGTCACCTCTTCACATTGAGACTGGTGTTCTGCAGGTACTATTTAATGAAGCTGCCAGTTTAGGACTTGTAAGGCATCTGTTTCTCAAACTAGACACTCTAATGTACTTGTCCACTTGCAAAGTTGTGCACTATGGCCTCCCACCAGAGCCAGTTTGCCTCCAGACGTGACGCTTGGCATTCAGACCAAATTGTTTTTATTTAACTAGGCAAGTCAGTTATTTACAATGACAGCCTACCCCGGGCGACACTGGGCGACACTGGGCCAATTGTGCACTGCCCTATGTGACTCATAATCACAGCCAGATGTGATACAGCCTGGATTTGAACCAGGGACTGTAGAGACACCTCTTGCACTGAGCTGCAGTGCCTTAGGCCACTTCGCCACTCGGGAGCCCTAAGAGTTCAATCTTGGTTTCATCAGACCAGAGAATCTTGTTTCTCATGGTCTGTGAGTTTTTAGGTGGCTTTTGGCAAACTCCAAGGGGACTGTCATGTGCCTTTTTCTGAGGAATGGCTTCCGTCTGGCCACTCTACCTTAAAATGCCTGATTGGTGGAGTGCTGCAGAGGTGGTTGTCCTTCTGGAAGGTTCTCCCATCTCCACATAGGAACTCTTGAGCTCTCTCAGAGTGACCATCTGGTTCTTGCTCACAGCCCCGATTGCTCAATTTGGCCAGGTGGCCAGTTCTAGGAAGAGTCTTGTTGGTTCCAAACTTCTTTAATTTAAGAATGATGGAGGCCACTGTGTTCTTGGGGACCGTCAATGCTGCAGAAATGTATTGGTACCCTTCCCCAGATCTGTGCCTCAACACAAACCTGTCCCAGAGCTCTACGGACAATTTCTTCGACCTCATGGCTTGGTTTTTGCTCTGACATGCACTGTGAACTGTGGAACCTTATATAGACATTTCCAAATAACGTCCAATCAATTGAATTTACCACAGGTGGACTCCAATCAAGTTGTAAAAACATCTCAAGAATGATCAGTGGAAAAAGGACGCACCTGAGCTCAATTTTGAGTTTCATAGCAAAGGGTCTGAAAACTTACAGTGGGGCAAAAAAGTATTTAGTCAGCCACCAATTGTGCAGGTTCTTCCACTTAAAAAGATGAGAGAGGCCTGTAATTTTCATCATAGGTACACTTCAACTATGACAGATAAAATGAGGAAAATAAATCCAGAAAATCACATTGTAGGATTTTTAATGAATTTATTTGCAAATTATGGTGGAAAATAAGTATTTGGTCGCCTACAAACAAGCAAGAGTTCTGGTTCTCACAGACCTGTAACTTCTTCTTTAAGAGGCTCCTCTGTCCACTCCAATCGTTACCTGTATTAATGGAACCTGTTTGAACTTGTTATCAGTATAAAAGACACCTGTCCACAACCTCAAACAGTCACACTCCAAACTCCACTATGGCCAAGACCAAAGAGCTGCAAAGGACACCAGAAACAAAATTGTAGACCTGCACCAGGCTGGGAAGACTGAATCTGCAATAGGTAAGCCGCTTGGTTTGAAGAAATCAACTGTGGGAGCAATTATTAGGAAATGGAAGACATACAAGACCACTGATAATCTCCCTCGATCTGGGGCTCCACGCAAGATCTCACCCCGTGGGGTCAAAATGATCACAAGAACGGTGAGCAAAAATCCCAGAACCACACGGGGGGACCTAGTGAGTGACCTGCAGAGAGCTGGGACCAAAGTAACAAAGCCTACCATCAGTAACACACTACGCCGTCAGGGACTCAAATACTGCAGTGCCAGACGTGTCCCCCTGCTTAAGCCAGTACATGTCCAGGCCCGTCTGAAGTTTGCTAGAGAGCATTTGGATGATCCAGAAGAAGATTGGGAGAATGTCATATGGTCAGATGAAACCAAAATATATTTTTGGTAAAAACTCACCTCGTCGTGTTTGGAGGACAAAGAATGCTGAGTTGCATCCAAAGAACACCATACCTACTGTGAAGCATGGGGGTGGAAACATCATGCTTTGGGGCTGTTTTTCTGCAAAGGGACCAGGACGACTGATCCGTGTAAAGGAAAGATTGAATGGGGCCATGTATCGTGAGATTTTGAGTGAAAACCTCCTTCCATCAGCAAGGGCATTGAAGATGAAACGTGGCTGGGTCTTTCAGCATGACAATGATCCCAAACACACCGCCCGGGCAACGAAGGAGTGGCTTCGTAAGAAGCATTTCAAGGTCCTGGAGTGGCCTAGCCAGTCTCCAGATCTCAACCCCATAGAAAATCTTTGGAGGGAGTTGAAAGTCCGTGTTGCCCAGCAACAGCCTCAAAACATCACTGCTATAGAGAAGATCTGCATGGAGGAATGGGCCAAAATACCAGCAACAGTGTGTGAAAACCTTGTGAAGACTTACAGAAAACGTTTGACCTCTGTCATTGCCAACAAAGGGCATATAACAAAGTATTGAGAAACCTTTGTTATTGACCAAATACTTATTTTCCACCATCATTTGCAAAATAAATTCACTAAAAATCCTACAATGTGATTTTCTGGATTTTTTTTCTTCTCATTTTGTCTGTCATAGTTGAAGTGTACCGATGATGAAAATTACAGGCCTCTCTCATCTTTTTAAGTGGGAGAACATGCACAATTGGTGGCTGACTAAATACTTTTTTGCCCCACTGTATGGAAATAAGGTATTTCTGTTTTTAAATTTTTAATGAATTTGCAAAAATGTCAAAAAACCTGTTTTCGCTTTGTCATTATGGGGTATTATGTGTAGATTGGTGAAGATTTTTTATTTTTTTAATCAATTTTAGAATAAGGCTATAACGCAACAAAATATATTTGAATAGGTAATTGGCATTTTCTGAGAACTTTCCTTTTTCAAGGTATCATTTCTTTTGGAAAAGACAACAGCACTGAAAACAAATGGGCAAGATGCGGGATGACACTAGAGGCAAATGGTTTGAGGTTTGACAGCCCTGTGGCAATTTGTCAGTGTCATTTTCCACAAGTGTCTCTATGCTGTCCCCACAAACATTTCATACAGGAAATAATTCATCTGCATCCAGAAGAAAGGGCGAGAGAGCGCCATCGCTGAATTAGCTATGAGATATCTCCTCAATAACTTCTAATCAGACTGCTGCCGTTTCCTCCACTGTAAACAAAAGTAATTACAGTAGATGTGATGGAGGGAGAGAAGGAGACAGCTTCTGCATGCTCAGGACCAGTGTCGAGCTAGCTAGCTAGCTGGCACTGTAGAGCGGAACACTTTAATTAGGGCCAGACTAGCCCAGCACTACTGAATGAGCCTGACAATAGCACACGCTTCACTTTCTTAAATAAGGCCTGCTGTGCTGCAGTTGCTACTTTTTTTCTCATTTTGTCGCCCACCAATATTGGTCTTGAGATTCACTTCAACGAAAATGCAGAAACGCTGTTTGAGGAAAATCCTGTATCTTACCTGGTTTCATGTGATCATGATTAAGGTGAACTCAAAAAAAGAAATGTCCTCTCACTGTCAACTGCATTTCTTTTCAGCAAACTTAACATGTGTAAATATTTGTACGAACATAACAAGATTCAACAACTGAGACATAAACTGAACAAGTTCCACAGACATGTGACTAAGAGAAATGGACTAATGTGTTCCTGAACAGGGGTCAAAATCAAAAGTAGGAAATCACGCACAGAAAGAGCAGTATGGCTGGTGGCATTGTCATGCTGGAGGGTCATGTCAGGATGAGCCTGCAGGAAGGGTACCACATGAGGGAGGAGGATGTCTTCCCTGTAACACACAGCGTTAAGATTGCCTGCAATGACAACAAACTCAGTCCGATGATGCTGTGACACACCGCCCCCAGACCACAACGGACCCTCCACCTCCAAATCGATCCCGCTCCAGAGTACAGGGCTCAGTGTAACGGTCATTCCTTTGACGATAAACTTGAATCCAAACATCACCACTGGTGAGACAAAACAGCGACTCGTCAGTGAAGAGCACTTTTTGCCAGTCCTATCTGGTCCAGCGACGGTGGGTTTGTGCCCATAGGCGATGTTGTTGCCGGTGATGTCTGGTGAGGACCTGTCTTACAACAGGCCTACAAGCCCTCAGTCCAGCCTCTCTCAGCCTATTGCGGTCAGTCTGAGCACTGATGGAGGGTTTAAGTGTGCCTGGTGTAACTCGGGCAGTTGTTGTTGCCATTCTGTACCTGTCCCACAGGTGTGATGTTCGGATGTACCGATCCTGTGCAGGTGTTGTTACTGTGGTCTGCCACTGCGAGGACGATCAGCTGTCCGTCCTGTCTCCCAGTAGCGCTGTCTTAGGCGTCTCATAGTACGGACATTGCAATTTACTGCCCTGGCCATATCTGCAGTCCTCATGCCTCCTTGGAGCATGCTTAAGGCACGTTCACGCAGATGAGCAGGGACCCTGGGCATCTTTCTTTTGGTGTTTTTCAGAGTCATTAGAAAGGCCTCTTTAGTGTCCTAAATTTTCATAACTGTGACATTAATTGCCCTCCGTCTGTAAGCTGTTAGTGTCTTAACGACCGTTTGTAACGCTCGTCCTCTTCTTCTGACGAGGAGTCGCAAGGATCGGACCAAAGCGTTGCGTGGCACGTGTTCATGACGATATTTATTCAACTCAGAACACTAAAACAAAAATAACAACGAGAATGAAACGAAACAGTCCTGTCTGGTGACATACACAAAGACAGAAAATAAACACCCAAGAAACACAAGTGGGAAAAGGCTACCTAAGTATGATTCTCAATCAGAGACAACTAACGACACCTGCCTCTGATTGAGAACCATACCGGGCCAAACGCAAAAACAACATAGAAAACATAGACAACCCACCCAACTCACGGCCTGACCATACTAAAACAAAGACATAAATAAAATAACTAAGGTCAGAACGTGACAGTACCTACCACCCCAAAACCTAAACCTATAGGGGAGGGTCTGGCTGGGTGTCTGTCCGTGGTGGCGGCTCTGGCGTGGGACGTGGACCCCACTCCACCATAGTCCTTCTCCGCCTCTTTACCCGCCTCCGTGGCCTCTTTAACGCGGCAATCCTCACCGCCGACCTCGGACTGGGGACCCAAGCCACGGGTCCCGAATGGACGGGAGATTCTGGCATCACCGGACGGACGGGAGATTCCTGCAGCACCGGACAGGAGGGAGGCTCCGGCAGCTCCGGAGTGAAGGGCGATTCTGGCAGTTCCTGGCTGACGGACGGCTCTGGCAGCTCCTGGCTGACTGACGGCTCTGGCAGCTCCTGGCTGACTGACGGCTCTGGCAGCTCTGGCTGACTGGCGGCTCTGGCAGCTCCTGGCTGACTGCCGGCTCTGGCAGCTCAGGACAGACGGGCGACTCTGGCAGCTCAGGACAGACGGGAGACTCTGGCAGCTCAGGACAGACGGGCGACTCTGGCAGCTCAGGACAGACGGGAGATTCTGGCAGCTCAGGACAGGCGGGAGACTCTGGCAGCTCAGGACAGATGGGAGACTCTGGCAGCTCAGGACAGATGGGAGACTCTGGCAGCTCAGGACAGACGGGTGACTCTGGCAGCTCAGGACAGATGGGAGACTCTTGCAGCGCTGAGCAGGCGGGAGCACCTGTAGGAAGGAGATGGAGAGACAGCCTGGTGCGGGGGGCTGCCACCGGAGGGCTGGTGCGTGGAGGTGGCACCGGATAGACCGGACCGTGAAGGCGCACTGGAGCTCTCGAGCACCGAGCCTGCCCAACCTTACCTGGTTGAATGCTCCCCGTAGCCAGGCCAGTGCGGTGAGGTGGAATAGCCCGCACTGGGCTGTGCTGGTGAACCGGGGACACCTGGCATAAGGCTGGTGCCATGTACCCCGGCCCCAGGAGACGCACTGGAGACCAGATGCGCTGAGCCGGCTTCATGGTACCTGGCTCGATGCCCACTCTAGCCCGGCCGATACGAGGCGCTGCTATGCATCGCACCGGGCTATGCCTGCGCACCGGAGACACCGTGCGCCTCACGGCATAACACGGTGCCTGCCCGGTCCCTCTCTCTCCATGGTAAGCACGGGGAGTTGGCGCAGGTCTCCTACCTGACTTCGCCACACTCCCCGTGTGCCTCCCCCCAATAAATGTTTGGGGCTGCCTCTCGGGCTTCCAGCCGCGCTGCCGTGCTGCCTCCTCATAACGCCGCCTCTCAGCTTTCGCTGCCTCCAGCTCTGCCTTGGGGCGGCGATATTCTCCCGGCTGTACCCAGGGTCCCTTGCCATCCAAGATCTCCTCCCAAGTCCAGGAGTCTTGAACCCGCTGCTCCTGGGTACCACGCATCTTGGTCCGGTTGTGGTGGGTGTTTCTGTAACGCTCGTCCTCTTCTTCTGACGAGGAGTCGCAAGGATCGGACCAAAGCGCAGCGTGGTACGTGTTCATGACGATATTTATTCAACTCAGAACACTAAAGCAAAAATAACAACGAGAATGATACGAAATGAAACAGTCCTGTCTGGTGACATACACAAAGACAGAAAATAAACACCCACGAAACACAAGTAGGAAAAGGCTACCTAAGTATGATTCTCAATCAGAGACAACTAAGGACACCTGCCTCTGATTGAGAACCATACCAGGCCAAACGCAAACACAACATAGAAAACGGAACATAGACAACCCACCCAACTCACGCCCTGACCATACTAAAACAAAGACATAAATAAAATAACTAAGGTCAGAACGTGACATCGTTCCACATGTTCATTAATTGTTTATGGTTCATTGAACAAGGATGGGAAACAGTGTTTAACTCTTTTGGGATATGGGGCAGCATTTTCACTATTGAATGAATAGTGTTCCCAGAGTGAACTGCCTCCTACTCTGTCCCAGATGCTAATATATATGCATATTATTATTAGTATTGGATATAAAATACTCTGAAGTTTCTAAAACTGTTTGAATGATCTCTGTGAGCATAACAGAACTCATATGGCATGCAAAAACCTGAGAAGATTCCAACCAGGAAGTGGGACATCTGAGGTTTGTAGTTTTTCAAAGCCTGGCCAACCGAATACACATTGAGATATGGATAAAGTTGCACTTCCTATGGCTTCCACTAGATGTTATCCGTCTTTAGAAGCTTGAATGAGGATTCTACTATAAAGGAGGGGCTCATGAGACCTCTTTGAGTCAGTGGTATGGCAGAGAGCTTCGGTCTCCTGATGCGCGCTCCCGACAGAGTTACCTCTCGTTCCAATGCTTTTCTGAAGACAAAGGAATTCTCCGGTTGGAAAATGATTTATGTTTTATGTTAAAAACATCCTAACGATTGATTCCATACATCGTTTGACATGTTTCTAAAGGACTGTAACGGAACTTTTCGAGTTTTTGTCTGGATGAAATGCTTGCGCCTCATGAAGATGGATTACTGGGCTGAACACGCTAACAACAAGTATTGTCGAACTGGGATTCCTGGGGGTGCCTTCTGATGAAGATCATCAAAGGTAAGTTAATATTTATGGTGTAATTTCAAACTTGGTTGATTCCAAAATGGCGGATATTCCTCTGGCTGTTTTGGGCTTTGTGCGCCGTTCTCAGATTATGCTTTTTCCTTAAGGTTTTTTAAAAATTTGACACAGCGGTTGCAAAATCACTGGATGTTTTGGAATCAAAAAAAAAGGCGCCAATGTAAACTGAGATTTTTGGATATAAATATGCACATTATCGAACAAAACATACATGTATTGTGTAACATGATGTCCTATGAGTGTCATCTGATGAAGAACATCAAAGGTTAGTGATTAATTTATCTATATTTCTGCTTTTTGTGACTCCTATCTTTGGCTGGAAAAATGGCTGTGTTTTTTTGACTTGGCTATAACCTAACATAATCATATGTTGTGCTTTCACTGTAAAGCATTTTTTAAATCGAACATAATGGGTAGATTAACAAGATGTTTATCTTTCATTTGCTGTATTGGACTTGTTAATGTGTGAAAGTTACATATTTCAAAACATTTTTTTTGAATTTCATGCACTGCCTTTTCAGCGGAATGTTGTCGAGCCTGTGCTAGAAAGGTTAACAATTGACCACAGTGGGTAACCAATGTGTACAGCTTTCCCGACGCTCTGTCTAACTGCATCTAACCGTGTCTAATCACCTGGAAGTGCAATACAATTTCGGGAACATCGAAAAGTCTACTTTCATGTCACTGCAATGCACTTCCAGAGCTAATAGAAACTTGCGAGGGAACAAAAAAAACCTGTGGGCTCGAAGTTGTTACACAAAAAAACATTGGTGGAAATCTGTGGTAAAACAGCTAACAGTAAGTCTATCTTTTGTATTTGGAAAGTTATTTTTGGATGATTAATTAAGTTAGGTTGAGTGTTCAAGGTTTCCAAAAACGTATCACAATTAATGATCAATTCTTTATAGATAGAGCATTTCAAACTTGAATGATCACATCAGGTACTCAAAAAGGATGTAGAATGACTCCAATGCGGTATAATTTGGAGATATGAGAAGGCACTAGCCACTTATGCTTACTTTCACGTTAAATAGTCAGTCAGACAGGTAATGGAACAGCTAGACAGGCCTAAAATCCCAAGTAGACTTATTTGTAGACTGGCTAGTTGTTTTCCAAACACAATGTATAGGAGTCATAATGGACTGAACATTTTGATCTATTGCAATGGCTTCTTTTCTCCATTTCAGGATGTATTGCATCATTCTCAGTGATGCTGTGACTCCACTAAAGATCTTAGTAACACAAAGAAATTGGTCTCTGAATAGGATGTGTGTTGTATTCATCTTCAGCTGAGTACTCCCTACTCACACTGTAGCCATCTGTTCACTCTCCACCTCTAAACTGGTTCAACTACAGTAGCCACAAGTCAACTTCAACTCACTGGTCCTCCCTATTTGAACAATGAACAATCATATTGTTCCTAATTCAACTTGCTTTTTGTTTGTAAATGTTCTGTTTTGTTATTTTATTGTTGTTTGAACTGAATTAGTAAGTAATAGTAATTAGTACCAACTAAACTTAGCAAAAAAACAAACGTCCCTTTTTCAGGACCCTGTCTTTCAAAGATAATTCGTAAAAATCCAAATATGTCACGACTTCCGCTGAAGTTGGTGCCTCTCCTAGTTCGTTCGGCGGTCGTCGTCACCGGCTTTCTAGCTACCAATGATCCACGTTTCTTTTTCCATTTGTAATGTATTGATTGTACACACTTGGTTCCCATTACATTATTATTATTTCCCTATTTAACCCTCTGGTTCTCATTATGTTTTGTGCGTGATTGTTCCCGGTTCTGTGTTAGGCTGTTGTGTTAGGGTTCGTGATCCCTGCGTGGATTTATTTTTCTCAGATTATTTTTCCTGAGTAAAAGTACGTTATTTTACTCAGTTTTGTGTCCTGCGCCTGACTCCGTTCTCACCTCTGCACAACTAACACATGCCAAAATAACTTCAGATCTTCATTGTAAAGGGTTTAACCTTTTCATTGTAAAGCGGAACCCCTGCACAACATTCCGCTGAAAAGGCAGTGAGCGAAATACAAAAATATTTTTTAGAATGATGTAACTTTCACACATTAACTACAAACCTCAGATGTCCCACTTCCTGGTTGGATTTTTCTCAGGTTTTCGCCTGCCATATGAGTTCTGTTATACTCACAGACATAATTCAAACAGTTTTAGAAACTTCAGAGTGTTTTCTATCCAATACTAATAATAATATGCATATAATAGCATCTGGGACAGAGTAGGAGGCAGTTCACTCTGGGCACGCTATTCATCCAAAAGTGAAAATGCTGCCCCCTATCCCAAAAAGGTTCAACTGAGAACTCTATGGTTATATGGTTGTGTTCTCAAGAGCTGGCATGTTCCTAAGAAGACAGCCTACTTACCAGGATCCAGGGCGAGCTCTGTCCTGACTCTCTAGTCCATCAGCCCA
This sequence comes from Oncorhynchus clarkii lewisi, assembly GCF_045791955.1. Lineage (NCBI taxonomy): Eukaryota > Metazoa > Chordata > Actinopteri > Salmoniformes > Salmonidae > Oncorhynchus > Oncorhynchus clarkii. The sequence continues at coordinate 63,009,825 of NC_092152.1, forward strand.
AGCAGGTTGCAATGTTCCTAGATGGTGACCAAAATAATATTAATATACACAAAATAAAACAAAAAGGAAATCCATAGCAAAAAGGTATCAAACAAATAAGGTAAGACCCTGTTGGGCCAGAAGGCTCCTCAATCCACCTCTCCCTCAGCCATCACCTGCCAATCCCTACTCTCTCTAGACAGATGTGCCTCCCACAATGTACCAATCTTCCGGTTTGCATGTCACTGCCTACGTCACTGATTTATCCGCTTGTTGCCCACATCCCCAGAACACAAAATAGTAGCTATGAAGATGAAGATCACAGAGGTTATTTTTAATGAGTGAATTCTGCAAATGTCTGGTTTGCATCATCTACCTTCACTAAAACAATGCAAAGAACGCCTGCGAACTTTGGTTGTGAATTGCAGTGTTCTGGCATGTCTGCCTCGTGATTTGTTGGGGAAGTTGTCTGTCTGAAGAGGACCTCCCCCTGATTTTTTTTTGCCCCCTTCAAAGTTACCAAGAGTCTGTCTTTAATCCCAGACCCTAGTCACTGCTGTTGCCTAGGGTCTGGATTTCAGAGACTTGCCAATCCCCAACACATGAACAATCATTAAGTCCTGGATATCAAATCAAATCAAATTGTATTTGTCACATGCGCCAAATACAACATGTGTAGTAGACCTTACAGTGAAATGCTTACTTACATGCCCTTAACCAACAATGCAGTTTTAAGAAAATACCCCCCAAAAAGTAAAAGATAAGAATAACAAATATTTAAAGAGCAGAAGTAAATAACAATAGTGAGGCTATATACAGGGGGTACTGGTACAGAGTCAATGTGTCAATGTGCGGAGGCACCAGTGTCGAGGTAATTGAGGTAATTACATACATGTAGGTAGAGTTATTAAAATGGCTATGCATAGATATAATAGAGAATAGCAGCAGCGTGGTGGGGGGGGGGGGGGGCAATGCAAATAGTTTGGGTAGCCATTTGATTAGCTGTTCAGGAGTCTTATGGCTTGGGGGTTTAGAAGCCTCTTGGACGTAGACATGGCACTCCGGTACTGCTTGCCGTGCGGTAGCAGAGAGAACAGTCTAAGAATGGGGTGGCTGGAGTCTTTGACAATTTTTAGCGCCTTTCTCTGACACCTCCATGGTTTCTGGTTGTGGTATGTACTTACTGTCACTGTGGGGACGATGTCCATGATGCACTTATTGATAAAGCCAGTGACTGATGTGGTGTACTCCTCAATGCCATCGAAAGAATCCCGGAACATATTCCAGTCTGGAATAGCAAAATTCCTGCAGTTTAGCTTCTGCTTCATCTGACCACTTTTTTATAGACCGAGTCACGGGTGCTTCCTGCTTTAATTTTTGCTTGTAAGCAGGAATCAGGAGGATAGAGTTATGGTCAGATTTTCCAAATGGAGGGCGAGGGAGAGCTTTGTACGCGTCTCTGTGTGGGGAGTAAAGGTGGTCTAGAATTTGTTTCCCTCTGGTTGCACATTTAACATAGTGATAGAAATTAGGTAAAACTGATTTAACTTTCCCTGCATAAAAGTCCCCGGCCACTAAGGGGCGCCACCTCTGGATGAGCGTTTTCCTGTTTGCTTATGGCGGAATACAGCTCATTGAGTGCAGTTTTAGTTCCAGCCTCGGTCTGTGGTGGTATGTAGACAGCTACGAAAAGTACAGATGAAAACTCTCTAGGTAGATAGTGTGGTCTACAGCTTATCATGAGATACCTCAGGCAAGCAAAACCTTGAGACTACCTTAGATATTGTGCACCAGCTATTGTTTATTAATTTGCATAGGCCCCCGACCCATGTCTTACCAGATGCTGATGTTCTGTCCTGCTGATAAAGTGTATAACCCTCCAGCTGTATGTTCTTAATGTCGTTGTTCAGCCACGACTCGGTGAAACATAAGATATCACAATTTTTTATGTCCCGTTAGTAGGATATAGAGTATGTGATTTCAGTTCGTCCCATTTATTTTCCAGCGATTGAACGTTAGCTAGCAGAACGGAAGGCAAGGGCAGATTAGCCACTCGTCGCCTGATCCTCACAAGTCATCCTGATCTCTTTCCGCAAAACCTACGTTTCCTTTTCCTGCAAATCACGGGGATCTGGGCCTGGTCGGGTGTCTGTAGTATATCCCCCGCTTCCGACTGAACTCCTCGTCTAATTTGAGTTGAGTAATCCCAGTTCTGATGTCCATAAGCTCTTTTCGGTCATAAGAGACGGTAGCAGCAACATTATGTACATAACAAGTTTAGAAAATTGTGAAAAAACTAACAAAATAGCATGGCTGGTTAAGAACCAATAAGACGGCAGCCCTCACCTCTGCCGCCATCTTGTACAGTCTCTCTAGACAGATGTCTCAGCACCTGACCTGGTAGCTGCTGCCCCCTAGGGATGGGAGGTGTTCAGTGGTCTACTTAGGGTCTTCAATACTTACTGCATCTCTATCTCCGTGTGGTGTGAATAACCCAGTTTTATCAGGATCAACCATCCTTTAATATCTTACATAAAGACTTAGAAACAGTCACAGAATGTCTGGTATGGTTCTGGCATTGTGAAACTGATGAAGTTGTTGTTGGACATAGTGACAAGTAAACAAAGGCATCAAATAAAACAAAAGCTTTTGATCTTTACATTTACTGTTATTGAGAGGGACAGTAAAAACGCATGACATAAAATCATACACTTAAAAGGATATCCCATGGGTGTACTGCTTGGCAGCTAGAGTCAAGTGAAAGTAATACATTATTTTGATGCCAGATGAAATTGTATGCTTGACTCAATTATGATATGACATATCAACAGTAAAACATCTAGGAAAAGCTTTGATGCATTTATAAAAATGGGGGGAAAAAGATACATCAAAGGGATATAAAGACAAGCAAATCATCCTATGAGTGACAACTCTGCATTCCTTATGCTTACTTTATCCATGACACGCAATGAGCATTGATAAGGAGTCAAAGTTGCCGTATGTCGGCCTTTATAAATATGACTTTGTGTCCCTGGTCGGGCCCCTAATGTGACATATCTACAAACCTTTATGTCGATACATGAGTAAGCTCTTATTTCATTAGAAGCCAAACATGCTCAATGGAACATGGGCATATTTTACAAATTAGCTGATGCAATTGTTTGAAGTTCAAATATATATGAGGGTTTTTAAATGTAGAAAAAACACGTATGCATGAGTACAGATTCAGAACAAGTGAGACACATTTCATATGAACCGATATTTAGTGGCCAACTGGAAACAGTATAACGCTGAAATCTGTCACTGAACTCCCTCTCAGAATGGCTATCTTTACAGAGACAAAGCCTCTGGAACATGAATGCCACAACAAATCGGGACATTATTACGATTCCACATCTTTGTCAGAGAGCAAATGCTGCATTTCACAATACTCTCAGATCAAAATGCCAATTCAAATTAAATAATGGCAGTTTAGCCTCTTTTTATAATTGTAATCTCTGTGCCACTTCTTCCTTCCATCCCTGTCCTCTAAAAGCGAGGCTCTGTCATCTGTCTTCTGTAAAGCCTCGTGTCAACAGTACACGTCCAGTAAGCCTGCTTACCATTCAGAGGGGAACAGAGTAGTGTTAGCGATTCACAGGTGCTTTCAAACTTTTTTTCCTTCCCAGCATGATTACATACTGATGAGGAATATTTATCTGAGCCTCTATTGAAACTGTTTTGTCCTTCAAGATATACCGGCCCGGAGGTAAAACACTATGAAAGAACAAACTTTCCCTTTTGAAAATGGAAGCCTCTCTTCTCTGTGAGCATTTGGTAAACTGTGGAGTACCAATCTCTCCCTTGTGTGACCTGATCACCTTTCAAATGACAACAACATTGATCTACTCTGACAGTACAATTCAGGGGGAAGCGTTGCAACATAAACGTGCTTTCAAACCTTGTTTTCATGTTTTGATTGATGAGCAGCGTGTTCGATTCTGTATTTTTGCCCATCTCTTCCTCAGATCTGTCAATGTCTTGACAATCCTGACCATTTTCTCCATGTTTACTTATTTCCTAAAAAATGTAGAGGTCCAAAGGATGTTGATGGGTACTGTTTTCCCTTTTAAATTCCCATTACAACGTTTTAATAAATGTGCCTCTCTGTCATGAATAATTACCCAGAAAATCAAAAGTATCAAATCAAATTAAATCATAACTATTAAGTCAGTTCAAAAACTATGCTGGATAGTCAAGATTGGCTTTTGGAAATGAATCTTCACAAATAGTTGAATCGTGTGTTTTTCTCTGTCTAGCGGTGGGTATAACACCCTGGAGCATGGCTGCTACCAGTAGTTCTTCATCTATTATTGACTATATTGCGCTTTTTAAGCACCATGTGCTAAAGTTTCAAAGACACTTCTCTCGTCCCTTGGTTACCAACAGCTGTTTTATTGATTGCTTTCTTTCTCCATACTAAATACACAACTCAATCCCCCTGGTGAGAGGAGAACTATACAGTTTCAAATGTCGGCTGTGAGTTTTTCTCCATTGCTCAACAAACTGTGACATTCAGGTTAACTTTCCACTTATTCCAAACAACACAATAGAACAAAAAATCTGGCTACAGACTCCGGACTCTAGAAAAGCATTTAATGCAAATATGTTTACAGTGAGTAATCTTGATTTGAAAGTGTCTCTACAGTACAGTACCCACTGGGCACAGACATCCGTTCAATGTCTAACTTTGATTTGCATTTTGTTGAGTTGTTAACTAACGGGAATTCAGTGTGAAATCAACAACAACAAAAAATGTCATTCTATTTAGGTAAAAAATTGGGTTATGTGATGACTTTTTGCTAATCTAATTAGTTTTCCACGTTGATTCAACGTCATCAGATGGATTATTTTTTTTAGGTTGAAATGACATGGAAACAACGTTGATTCAACCAGTGTTTGCCCTGTGGGGTAGCTTCTCTGTTGGCACATTCAAAGAAACCTACTTCCCAATGAAAAGAGGCCAGACTCTGACATGATGAGTTATATACTTGAGGAGTGACTGGGAATCTACATCAATATGAAGGGAAGTGGATAATTTATAGGGCTAACAAGCCATTCTGATTTGCCAAAAATCACAGAACCTACAGAGTGGAAGTGAAAGTGATTTGAAATTACAGCATTGTGCTATGTGTGACAGTCTTCCAAATGAATGAGGGCTCGGCGTTTGGTCCACTTGTCTCGCTAGAATGATTTTTCAATCTCAAGGTGCAACAACAGTGTCTAAAGAAGCACTCAGTGACAGGACCAGTCATTGAGTCTGGTGTAGAGTTCATGCTCCATCTCAGCTTGATGGAATTGATGGGAGAAGGCCAAACTTACAGAGACATTGAAGTCTGAAGACGTTTGTATGAAATAAATAAATAAAAATGTATGAGTTTGGTTTCCGTTTCCCCTGTTCGTTACTCATTCTAGCACAGTAATCACCACATTCTATCTGCCCCCTATTCCTCACCTGTAAGATTTAGAACTCCTTGGAGACATCCTGAATTTAGGGAGGCCAGGCAACATATAGACTTTGAAGTAGAAACTGTTTCAAGGCTGGCATTTTCTTTCTTAAATCCCATGACATTTCCTCCCTGCTCCTGAATGGGAGAATGAGAGTGACACAGAGAGGGGGCAACCAAATAAACCCTTCCAAGGAGCTGAAGCCACTAATCTGTAATTTAATTTCAAGCGGGTGTCTGGGCCATGAGGACACATGGCAAGGTCAAGGGCTACTGTACAGAGAGCGAGAGAGAGATGTGGATTTGGAAGCACAGCCTTCAGTTTGATCAACAGCTTCATCCAGCTTAGAAGGAATAGTGATGGGTTGGGGGGGGGGGGGGGGTAACCCTTCCTTTCCTACCTCTCAGAGACAGCCAGCCTGTCTGTTCCACCAGCCCAACCGCAGCCACTTATTTCACACACGGCAGTAGCAAATACTCCTGGCGGAAATTCATTATTCAAACAACTAAGATGTTTGGGATGAATAAGCATCTGCAAGTCCCTAAGAACGTGAGAGCGTAACTGGCAATTTAACACGTCCGGCTAGATCCACATGTAAATTAAAGATTTGTATTACTTTTCACCATTATTCTTGTTTTCCTCATTATGTAGAGGAGTGTAGTCTGCAGATAAATCAGCTCTAATGGAGAAGTGGAGGTATGAATTGTGAGCAGTGTGGCTAATCCCATGGGTAAGGAGATATGTGTAATAGAGTGGACCTTGTTCTCCATGAACACACATGCAGTGGCCCTGGAAATGGACGCAATAATTACCAGTGACCGCTCGGGAACATTTTCACCATGTCTCTTTAATGCGAATCGGCACTGGGTTCTTTTATGGACGGCTTTGGCATTCATACGCACATTGACATTTGGCACAAGGACCTGCTCGAGTACCTGTATACTGTAACAGAACTTATACAATCACCCACCCACCCTCCATCTTGAATTCATAAAACATTCCACCTTGGCAGTCAAGAGTAGCTGAGAAGAGTCCATGTTCATTAAAAACCTTACATATAACGCTGCTGTCAGGTCACTGAGAGAACCAGGGTGTATCCCATGCACCATTTGCAGTTTGTTCGAGCTTAGCTGGCATTCAATTTCAATTCCCCCAAGTTATTGAATATACGAGAGCGGTAGACACTGACAGGTACAAGTTACTCCACGGGCAACCATTAATTAGTGAGTCGAGGAGTAAATGGAGAGTTACACAGCTACACTCTGTCTCTGGCAGGTAGGCAGCTAGGGAGACGCTGATGGCAGCCTCAGCTTGGTCATCTCTTAAGCTGTTCACTTCCTATTAGAAATGAGATTCTGGGCCTCTCAAACTTCCTACCCCGATACATAGTGAAGAGAAAATGTTGTCCAGGTTCGAGACAGGGAGCCTGTCAAATCCAATGGCCTTCAAGTGGAGCTTCTCTTTAGCCTATTGCATAGAAATGAATACGACTCCACACCCGCGTTCATATACTTTGTTAATTGAAGGAGTAGCAGGGGAAGGGAAATGTAGAGTGCTGTAATAGGATATGATGGGTTTATGTCTTTTTGGAAGCCCAGGAGGAAGTGGTCCTGTAGGGATGGGTATGATGGACTCATTGTCAGCTCAGTAAGGACTGGAAACTGTGTGGGTAGGAGCCAGTGGAACCAGTCTCTCCGTTGATGGATGGGTGTAGTGGGATTAAATATAAGACTCATCGCTGTCTCACCGTCTGCCTCCTCACTGCTGAAAAAATAAAATAAAAAAATATTGTGTTAGAGAGAGGGAGGTTGTCAGACCAAAACCTTATAGGGATTTGTGCTGTGGAGAAAAAACATTACCGAGACACTTTCTTATTCCAACAGGACAATATTACGGTTTGTTCCTTTTGATGACTGCAACATCCCAGTCTTTATCCACTTTACGTTGTTTTCCATATTACAGGTAACTCTTCTAAACTTTTAATGTATTTTACCCACTTCGGTCCCAATAGACCCCTCCACACCACTGCTAATGCTACCACAGCAAATTAAACTGCTCTCCCTGAATCATTAAACTGGTTCGAGAATTAACTCAGACACACAGGGTTTAGAATGGGGCGGCAGGTAGCCTAGCGGTTAGAGCGTTGGGCCAGTAATCGAAAGGTTGCTAGATTGAATCCCTGAGCTGACAAGGTAAAAATATGTCGTTCTGCCCCTGAACAAGGTAGTTGACCCACTGTTCCTAGGCCGTCGTTGTAAATAAGTATTTGTTCATAACTGACTTGCCTAGCTAAATAAAGGATAAATAAATAAAATAATGTCACACGTGAAGCTCTCCTAGTTTCAGATTTTAAAAAGCAATATAGCAGGGTATAACCGCAGAGGTTCAGTTTAGATATGTAAATAGAGTGGATTACCCAAAACTACCTGAAACATACTGCTCTGGATTTCCAATTGAAAAGAAAAGATTTCAAAAAAATTATAATTTGTTTACATTTTTCAGTAAAATTATAATTTAAAGATGTACATGAAAGGAAATATATATATATAAAAAAACAAAGTTTGAGGAAGAGGAATACTTAATGCATTATGACATTTTGCAGTAGCCTACATGCTCTTTGTTCCAGAAAGGCCTCATCTCTACTTCCTGTCCAAACCTGTCATGCTTATAAAGCTCCTTTTGATTCTGATCTGTCTGGAAGGACTGAGATTGCAGACCATCAGCAGATGTAATACTCTTACGCTGGTGGTGTATGCTGTCTTGGTTACTTTGGCTGGAAAAATGGCTGCTGCCACTGTTTGGAAACCTCTCTATCACTTCTTAATCATTACATATTTTCCTGTATCTGTGGCACGTGATATATCTCTATGAAGTGGCGAAACTGTAAATAAAACAACAGAGACGACTTGATGAATTATACAAGTCAAAGGATGTCAGACTGTTGACATCTGAGTCCTGCCAGTTTCCTAGAGGTCTCTGTAAACTCGGTGGCTCTGGATATCCATATATATTAAATAGCAGCTCTCCATTTGAAAACTCACTCCAGTTCCCACTTTCCTTGCCTCCTCTCAGAGGGCAGTGCAGCTTGCCTCCTCTCAGAGGGCAGTGCAGCTTGCCTCCTCACAAAGGGCAGTGCAGCTTGCCTCCTCACAAAGGGCAGTGCAGCTTGCCTCCTCACAAAGGGCAGTGCAGCTTGCATCCTCTCAGAGGGCAGTGCAGCTTGCCTCCTCTCAGAGGGCAGTGCAGCTTGCCTCCTCTCAGAGGGCAGTGCAGCTTGCCTCCTCTCAGAGGGCAGTGCAGCTTTCCTCCTCACAAAGGGCAGTGCAGCTTGCCTCCTCTCAGAGGGTAGTGCAGCTTGCCTCCTCTCAGAGGGCAGTGCAGCTTTCCTCCTCACAAAGGGCAGTGCAGCTTGCCTCCTCTCAGAGGGCAGTGCAGCTTGCCTCCTCTCAGAGGGCAGTGCAGCTTGCCTCCTCTCAGAGGGCAGTGCAGCTTGCCTCCTCTCAGAGGGCAGTGCAGCTTGCCTCCTCTCAGAGGGCAGTGCAGCTTGCCTCCACTCAGAGGGCAGTGCAGCTTGCCTCCTCTCAGAGGGCAGTGCAGCTTGCCTCCTCTCAGAGGGCAGTGCAGCTTTCCTCCTCACAAAGGGCAGTGCGGCTTGCCTCCTCTCAGAGGGTAGTGCAGCTTGCCTCCTCTCAGAGGGCAGTGCAGCTTTCCTCCTCACAAAGGGCAGTGCAGCTTGCCTCCTCTCAGAGGGCAGTGCAGCTTGCCTCCTCTCAGAGGGCAGTGCAGCTTGCCTCCTCTCAGAGGGCAGTGCAGCTTGCCTCCTCTCAGAGGGCAGTGCAGCTTGCCTCTTAATCCATCATAAAAATGAACACAACACAATATTTTCACACCTGCATGTTCTCATCGGATTCAAATCTACTTTCAGATATTCCCCCTTTGGAAATGCATGATGTGTGTGTTCAAACAGGGGGTCATTCTTATAGAGTCCAGGACAGCAGCATCCTGAAATGAATTTCAGAAATGAAAGACCACCCCAGACCTTTACCAAAGGCTATAGAGATTGTTTGGCTGTATATGCGACACGAGCATACACTAAAAAACTCTCATATCTTCACGTCAGACTCCTGACTGAATAGACTGGGAAGTTAACACAGACTATCCAAACTTGAAGAAAACTTTCTCTCTATCCAAGAGCTCCAGCAGACAGACATCAGGAGGACAGAACCATCCTATCCCACTTCTTCTTAGCAGGTTGAGACGCTGCATGCTGACGGACAGTTTCATTTACAGCCAGTGCAGGGGATTGCACACTAATTTACTCAGGCTATAGGAGACTGTTCACTTAAAGCAGCAGCGTGCTGGGTCCATTCTAATGAACCACTGTAAATCCACACTGCACTCATTTCAGTCCTCATTTGCATTGAAATGGAAGTGCCATATTTCATTCTCTTCCTTGGTAACCTTCCACCACTTATTTATATATTTGGAGAACCCTGTACAGGGAGCCACGGGCACGCTGTTTTCAGACATTGATGTAAATGACAACAATCTGAGTCATTATCAGAGAACAACTCCAGCTGGGGGGTTCTGACATAAACACAGACGTTTCCAGAAGTCAATATGCAGCTTTGGAGAGATCTTACAACGGTCAAGGTAAGACAGGTTGTCCATAAGGCATTATGAAATACACAGTGTCCTTATAAAAATGTATTGAACACTTCATTTGTATACTTTGTATACATTTGTATAATTTGTAAAAATGCATGTGGTTTATGCATTGTAACACTGCTGGTGGTAAGCACACCACAATGAAATATTACAGACATGACAATGATAAACAATGCTCAGAGTAAACCGTTCCGTCATACATACCCTCCAAGACGTCGCAGTCACAGCTTCACTGACTGTCACCTCAACGCAGCCTCACACATCGCACACACGCCAAATAAACGTCATATGTGCCCTTCCCCGTATTTTTATTATGTTGTGTGATTTCCACCCTCCAATTTCCTCCAAGCCCCCCCTGGTGTTAATTACCAGGCTTCTTTCCCCTAGAGCAGCACAGAGCTGTGGAAGTGCATTAATCTTGATTCTACACTCCAGTACAAAGCCTTGTTTGAAGAGACTCCTGTGGTAAGCCCCAAAGGCGGAGTGATTCAGAGTCAGAAGAAGAGAGAGGAGAGGGAGAAAGAAAAGAGTCGCAGATCGCTCTGTGTTTACACTGGGAAACCTGGCCGCCTGGCAAAGCAGCATGCAAACCATTTGTCCCCTTCTTCCTCAGTGTTATAATCATCATCTGTATGATGAATATCAAGCTGTGCGTCTGTGATGACATCAGAAGGGACCATGGGCTGTTATGGTTTATTGATTTGGTCTGTGGTGGAGTAATGAGGTCACTTTCATGTCATCATCCCATTCCCACTCAGTGGACTGATGGCTGCTGAGTGGACCTGTCGGTGTTCTGGGGACTAACTAGGAGCTCTACAATTAAATCTGACCCATTTCTATGTTCCAAAATTGTCTCTCCAGCCATGTAATTTAATGGTCTGCTCGCATTGCTTTAGTGTAATTACAAGGTTTTGAAAAACATGTTCCTTCGTTAAAAATGTAGTATATAGTGAGCCTTGTCCATGGATCCTGTGTAGTTAGTAATTGGCGGCGAATCAATGTTAGTGAATTTTTGAGGCTACTATACTGTTCTGTAGCTGCTGGTCTGCTGCTGGCTGGTCACTCTGCTCGCTCTCATCTAATATGTTATCCACATCATTGCACAGATACAGACAGAAGCACACTCTCTGACAGACACGTCTACCGCCCTCACCTAGGATTTTATTTTGAATTAACACAGGTCATTCCAGATATTTCCACCAATGGAAAGACAGAGATTGTATTACGATTTCCATTTCAGGAAGTTGTTTTAAGCCTGTGTCGGGTCAAATAATCATTAATTGCACTGTCATCACTGTGGCTGAGTGACAGAATTCATGAGAGCTCATTCATTTAAACAATCACAGTGTCTAGGTTGAGGAAGGTGATCATTTTTAAACCTTCTAGAACTGGAATTCAGAGGGCTTTTAATGGCAAAAAATGTTATGCCCTTGATTTCTTGTAAATCGTTAGTCCTCAGTTCTAGAATAGATTCTCATTATGAAATATAGTTCTACAGTATTGAAGCACTAAGCCAAGTTTGCCAACACAGTGATACACCTTTCAGCTCTGACGCCTTTCATTTGGAGCCATGCATTTTCTCCCTGAGATTTATAACACTGACTCACATAAAAATATATCTTAGGCTGCATTTACACAGGCAACCCAATTCAGATTTTTTTTCTCACTAATTGGTATTTTGACCAGTCAGATCAGCTCTGGAAAAAGATCTGATGTGAAAAGATCTGATGTGATTGGTCAAAAGACCAATTAGTGGAAATAATATCAGAATTGGGCTGACTGTAAACGCAGCCTCACAGTCTACAAATCCAGCATATTTGTGCCTATTCCCATTTGGGTATGCTAACTACTCTATTTACATTTCTGCCTTCTGTAATTCTCTTGATGTTGTCAACACACACCTTTCCTTTGCTGACAATAGTTTAGCAGTATGTATTTCATTTAGCCAATTTAAAAGAACAGTGTTTCAACACAATTATACCAGCTCATATTTGAGATTACATTTGTAAAAGCTGTAAAAATGTCTGAGGGTGTGTGCTACTGTGTACTGTATGCCAGTGGAGGCCTCTATAAAAGTCCCAACCCCAGTAGGACACCTCATGTGGCCAATGAGAGAAGAGACAACAGTGCAGGTGCCAGGCTCCCGGCCCTCTGCCCCGGCGGGGGTGATGGAGGACGTGATGAATGCTCTGGAGGAGTATCTCTCCATCCATGTAATGCAAGGGGGATTGGACAGTCAGGCCAGGGGCATCAGGACAGCAGCAGCGACCAAAGACCCTGAGCCAGGTATATTAAGTGTTGCTGACAGCCAGGTGACACCAGAGCTCTGTGTTTTGTTGACTGCACACGACTCAGTACCATGTCACCATGATGGAGAGATAAACAGCCTTCAGGATCCATAGATCACCTGAGACACTCCATATGTAATGTATATATGTACCTCTGCATGCATACCGCAGCCCACCGCACTGCACTGTCACGGGGCCCCAAGGCATAGAGTTGTAGTGAGGGAGGAGGGAAGGTGAGTGGTCTCCATGCTGTGTATTACATACCCAGGATGTAATTATGAGTAATCTGTGCTAGTTAATTGAGCCCAGAGGCAGTTGGTTTCAATGAAGGCTCCTGTATTTTTTTGGGGTGCAAAATAGAAGAAAAATATCTCTCAGAGGAGCGGGGCTCTCTGTCGAGAGGCAAACAGAGCAGAACTCCTGCCGTGTTCATTAGCTGTCATTGATCAGTGATTCAGTCCCCACACTCCCGCTGCCTGCCACTGCACACTGATATTACGAGTTCCTTGTCATGAAAATCGTTATTAAGGTCCAAAAAAAGTACAGCCAGCCCAGCAACTTTGGTCCTTGTATTTTATTTTTCACTGCACTATTATCTCCACTATTCTGATGCGTATGGCTCCGCGCCAATCCTCCCCAAGCAAAGCTACAAAATACTATGCAGTCAGTGATATTCTGAGCAGCACAACTATCCATCCTAGACCATCCTCCAATATCAATATGATGCAGTTTTCTGCACATCTCTTTATTGGCTTTTCCTCAGTGGTCATCATCAGGTATCTGGTGCTTGTCACTTGGAGAAATGTACAGTACAGTATTATACGCTTGTAGAGTCATTATCCTGATAAATGGCTGAGACAATAAGCTAAATAATGCACAGATGTGAGGATGAGGAGAGCGAGTCGGAGAGGGTGATTCCATAGCCAACACCTCCCAGGAGAGCTCTAGCCCAGCGTAAGTGTCCTGTCTGACATCATCAACATCAGACGAGCCTCGCCGCGGCGCTGAGACAACAGTAACCTGAGGAGCCGCGTCGCCTGGCGCCTGCCCTCTCCCCAGAAACACCCAAAGGTCACACCGACACGCCAAGCGAAGCTTATTCCTCACCTCACGCCAGCTCTCTTGCTCTCGCTGTCTCTCTCACTCTCAACGACGAGCCACGGCACAGCAGCTATACTTGAAATGCTCCAGGAACCATTTCCCATTTTTATATCTCACTTTATTTCTTCGCCTCGTTATCTCTTCCTCATTCTTATAAAAAAAGAGAAGAGTGCGGCTCCTCAAAGTGATGTGTCGTCTCTGCTCCCTAAAACAGGACAGAGACAGAATAAGCCCCTTGGCCAACACTGTAAAACATAACAATGAGATAGATTCTTAGAGTGACAGTCCAGAGTTTAAGTAGATATACAGGGGAGAATTAAATCAATATTTTAGAGCTCTAGTAGAAAAGAAGGTTGAGAGGGCCATTATCTAGAGCTAATTGTACCTATAGGGCCTGTCTTATTAGACATATTAATATCTACTCTCTCATTGGAATTCATTTGTGGTAGTCTACTGGCTGTTGCTGGATGACTAGGCCATATCTGCCTCTCTGCCTCCTCTCGCACATTCACACTCACAGGATTTTCTTTATTCACTTTATGTCTGGCCTTGACAATTCATCCTCCTTCCATTGGAAAATATAATATCAGGGCATGTGTGCTGCACCTCCCAGTACAATGGGACTCTGAAGTTCTCTATGCATGACTCATTTGGAGTGATATGTCCTCCTGATTAACATGGATCATTAAATTGTGTCAAACGTACACGTTTATACTGCATATCTCACCATGCTATAGCCGATAACAAACGCAATCAGGCTGTCTATTAGCATTTTCTGGTAAAAGCCTACTAGCAGACAAGGTGAGAGTCTCCACAATGAATGACACTTCCCTCAAGGACACACAGTCCTCTGTGAGGAATTACAGGAGATGCTTCACCATTGTTCAATGTTTCAGGGAGCACTCACTACGGCTAATTACTAACCATGGCAACAGCTCTCGATGTGAACACAGTATGGACACGCAAGGTGAGTGAATTCCATACCCAGTGGCCTGCAGTTGTTGTATGAAATATAAGAATGAAGCATAGAAAATAATAATGAATCACATACAAACAGATATATCAAGAAGGTGGTAAAAGGTTTTATGAAAACAAAAATGTCCCATGACACTAAAGCAAGATAATCAGATGCACTGAACTTACGTTATTTAATAAGACATGCTGCACTATGCATAAATGAGATAATCTATAAAAAAAATGTCCACAGAAATATTAAAATAATTGATTGGTGGTAATTCAGCAGGAGAATGTGGTTTACAGGATATTGGCCTGCGACAGTGATAGGACTGAACGTGAAGGTCACCCTATCCCCTATATAGTAATGTCAGATAACCTCACAGACAGTGGCGCAAATAGCACCCTATCCCCTATATAGTGCACTACTTTTTAGCAGGGCTTATAGGATTCTATAGGAAATAGGGTGCCCTTTTGGACTGAGAGTGACTCTTGGTGCCTCTACATTATTTGGGGAAGTTAGAGGAAACGAGTTCCTCTGCCCTCTGTCATCATGGTTGGCTGTCACAGCCGTCAAAAGAAGTAGACCAAAGTGCAGCGTGGTGAGCGTATATTTTCCTTTTATTTAAAATGTCGCCAACAAAACAACAAACAAAGAAACAACCGTGAAGCTTACAGGGCTAAACCTGAACCTATAGGGGAGGGTCTGGGTGGGCATCTATCCACGGTGGTGGCTCTGGTGCGGGACGTAGACCCCGCTCCACCTCTGGCTCACCCCACTTTGGTGGCGCCTCTGGTGTGAGGACCCTCTCTGCGGGCCCCGGACTGGGGACACTCTCTGTGGGCCCCGGACTGGGGACCCTCGTTGCAGGCCTCAGACTGGGGACCCTCGTTGCGGGCCTCAGACTGGGGACCCTCGTTGCGGGCCTCAGACTGGGGACCCTCGTTGCGGGCCTCAGACTGGGGACCCTCGTTGCAGGCCTCAGACTGGGGACCCTCGTTGCAGGCCTCAGACTGGGGACCCTCGTTGCGGGCCCCAGACTGGGCACCCTCGTTGCGGGCCCCAGACTGGGCGCCCATGGAGCAGGCACCGGACTGGCCCGTGGAGCAGGCAACGGACTGGGCACCCTCGCTGCGGGCCCCGGACTGGGCACCCTTGCCGTGGAGCAGGCACCGGACTCAAACCTACTGGAGGCCTGGTCCGTGGAGGAGACACGGGATGAACCAGGCTGGGGAGACCTACTGGAGGCCTGGTCCGTGGAGGAGTCACAGGATAGACCAGGCTGGGGAGACCTACTGGAGGCCTGGTCCGTGGAGGAGGCACAGGATAGACCGGGCTGTGGGGGGAGCACTGGAGATCTGGTGCGTAGCCTTGGCACCACTCTTGTGTCAGCACAGTTCTCATTATAGCTTCATGGTCGTTATTTGTTTATTGTTTTTGTATAGTTTGTATTCAGTGTTCAGTGCTTTCTTTTATTTAAAAAATCATCATGAACACATACCACGCTGCATTTTGGTCCGCTTCATACGACGATCGTGACATATACGCACAATAAAGATATTGATATCACTGTCTTGACACCAAATAACTTTGCTTTGCGTTTTTACAGCAAGAGAAACATCTGCATTATTTGCATAGTAACATAATATGTGTGCATTGACAAAGCGTGTGTCAGCTGAAATGCAGTGTCAGCTCCTTCACTCCAGCTGGCCCTTGTGATTATTCTCCAAATGTGATGAATATAATTATAGGGAAACTATCCCATCGTCTTATTAACAGATCCATGTCTTGAACCCCTAAACCTGCCCTATGAAATCTGGATGGAAGGAAAATAAAGAGGAAGCTCTCACACTGCATTCATTGCTTCCTTTAATGTGACAGGTTCAATCTTAGTTGGGTCAAAATTGATGGAAAGCTTCTGAAACGCCTCTAAAAATATCCACGAGCAATATCAAACATGCTCGTCATAATGAAAGAGGAAAATATAGATTTCACAGAAAACGCTGTTGTAACAAAAATGTGCTTGGCATTCATAACCTCCCTCTGTTAGCTAGTGAAGCTTTCCTAAAATAGTCAGAACACGGTACCCAAGCTGGGATTCCTGGCCTGGGCAGTCCTCTCCTTCAGGCCTAGGCAGGAAGAGTAGGACCAGGGGAGTGAGGTGGAGCCTGACACAGTCTCCCAATGCTTGGCCTGCCGATGGGCCAGCCCATCCCTCTCTAAAGACAGGCAGCAGACCAGGGGCCACACAGGCCAGGCTCCAGTCACTGGGTGATGGATGAGGCCTCACAGTCTGCCACTGCATTACTGGTGTGATCTGTGGATTGTCCACCTGACCCTCACTACAGAGAGACAGGCAGACAGACAGATAGATAGACAGAGAGTATACTGCACTGGGCTGTTCTGTTCTGGGAGAGGAAATACACCACACCACACCATCCAGACACTCCATAAGTCTCTCTAGACAGTGTTGTTACAGCTGCATGGTAGGTAACCATACTGTACATCCTTTTCAGATACCAAGCTGAATACTATAAACTGAACATCAGAGATATTTCTCCAATAGTTAGATAGCTAGCTATTTAGCGGCTTGCTTTTTGAGGAGTGTGTATGTCTACATGGCAGGCAGGGTTGGGTAGGTTACTTTCTAAATGTAATCCGTTACTGTTACTATTTACCTGTCCAAAATTGTAATCAGTAAAGTACATTTTGGATTACCCAAACTCAGTAGTATAATCGGATTACTTTCAGTTACTTTTGGATTACTTTCCCCTTAAGAGACATTACAAGAAGACAAACAGGATCCATAAAACGCATTTGGTGTGTCCTCATAGTGGCCTCTGGCTTGTGGTCAGAGAAAAAAATTAAACTTGCGTCTTTTCTCAATACTGAATTGAATGTCATAAAATAGAAAGGTGTCATAATGTATTTTTATTTATTTTCGCAAGATCCTTTCTGGATTTCAACATAATCCAATAAGTAATTATCTAGTTTTTCAAAAGTATCTATAATCTAATTACTGTTTAGAGTAACAGTTTTTTTGTGTAATCAGATTACATGTAACTGATTACATGTAATCATCAGTTACTCCCCAGCCCTGAAGGTAGTGTACTGTACTATAGATTGGTGGGCTGAGCCGACAAGCATCATCCCTCTAAATGATTTAAGCAGTCAAATTCCTCTCACTTTTTTTTAACGTGTTAGATAAATACAGTGAGCAAAAGATTGGCATAGTCGAATTCACTGAAGGGAGCAAATAAACTGTAAGAAACAGGTTATAAATAGGCTGACTTGTTGAGGTCACGAAGACTATTATCAACACCTACGTGTCTGTCTGGCTGGGAGAGAGAGAGAGAACGAGCGAGAGAACGAGAGACAGAGAGAAAGTTGATGCTTCTCACTTTACAACCAGCATTTCTATTTTTAACCTCCTCCTGTATTCTTGTGTCACTCACGTCTCCCACAGAGACACACAAACACACCTGGTGCTGGCAGGTTAATGAGTCATCGCTACAATGGTTATAGGTCCAATGCGGCCTCAATCTCAATATCAAATCATAACATGCTATAATTGAGGAAAATCACGTGTTTCACATTAATTGGGCTTTAAGGGGGGTTAGGAACGAGCTGGAATATTCAAAACCCACTTCTAATGACATTGCACAGAAATACATTTGTCATGGCAACCAATGACCCTGTGATTTTGAGAATCAAAATATCAAGACTTTTCCCAAATTCCTGATTGTCCTTCACAGAATGAATGCAGCCTGGGGCTCATTACAGAAGCAGTTACCCACAGCCTCTGCAGACCTTGGGGCCTCGAGAGCACGTACTGCCTCCTGAAAATACATTGCAATCGCTGGAGGGGGGAAATTAAATGCAAAGACAACCTGATATGACACACACACACACACACACACACACACACACACATGAAGGGTGTGTAATGACGTTGTCGTATGTGATTCTTACCTGTGTTCTTTTGTCTTTAGCTTTTCAGGGGGGTCATGGCTGAAAGACAGAACAACAGAGGAATATGAGCTTCGTAATGCCAGTAAGACAATTAGGATGATAGAACAATACAACATTGTACAGTAGAACTGTTGGCTATTAGCAGCAGAAAGTGGTTCCCAGTAGCATGGGATGTGAACATGTATGTAGCCAGCCTTCATACCTTCTTTGTAATCTGTGGGTAGGGCTGTTGTGGTGCCTGTATTACTGCCACACATGAGCCATGTGACTGTTGAGTCACGGTAATCTCCTTTTATGCACTCTGGACATGCACTAGTAGTACCCAACTTGCTAACGACCATCAGGTCGCTAATGGCCTGGTACTCAGGGCTCTATTGTCCCTCTAACCACTCTGACATTAATGCAAATTAAATAGAAAATCCCATCAAACACATCATCAAAACAGAACGTGCTTTTAAAACCTCACCTCACAATCACCTCACTGTGATTGATCAATTTGAAGAAAGAAGTTCAACAACAGGTTGAAACTGAGTGGAAAACATGGTCATTGTGGATGTTGTTTCAAAGCCTAACACAATTAAATGGGCAGTGCTTTGTAAGATGATGATTAATTCAAAACACCAATATGCATATTAGAGTTTATGCATACGCATAGGCCTGTGAGCCGAACCCAGACCCGCCCTCCAAAAAAACGGAATTAAAAGAATGATTGTGCCGTTTCTAGTCATCGCCTTCAAGTGTGGACAGTATTAAATCAAATCAAATCAAATTTTATTTGTCACATACACATGGTTAGCAGATGTTAATGTGAGTGTAGCGAAATGCTTGTGCTTCTAGTTCCGACAATGCAGTAATAACCAACAAGTAATCTAACTAACAATTCCAAAACTACTGTCTTGTACACAGTGTAAGGGGATAAAGAATATGTACATAAGGATATATGAATGAGTGATGGTACAGAGCAGCATAGGCAAGATACAGTAGATGGTATCGAGTACAGTATATACATACGAGATGAGTATGTAAACAGAGTGGCATAGTTAGTGGTTAGTGATACATGTATTACATAAGGATACAGTCGATGATATAGAGTACAGTATATACATACGTATGCATATGAGATGAATAATGTAGGGTAAGTAACATTATATAAGGTAGCATTGTTTAAAGTGGCTAGTGATATATTTACATAATTTCCCATCAATTCCCATTATTAAAGTGGCTGGAGTTGAGTCAGTGTCAGTGTGTTGGCAGCAGCCACTCAATGTTAGTGGTGGCTGTTTAACAGTCTGATGGCCTTGAGATAGAAGCTGTTTTTCAGTCTCTCGGTCCCAGCTTTGATGCACCTGTACTGACCTCGCCTTCTGGATGATAGCGGGGTGAACAGGCAGTGGCTCGGGTGGTTGATGTCCTTGATGATCTTTATGGCCTTCCTGTGACATCGGGTGGTGTAGGTGTCCTGGAGGGCAGGTAGTTTGCCCCCGGTGATGCGTTGTGCAGACCTCACTACCATCTGGAGAGCCTTACGGTTGAGGGCGGAGCAGTTGCCGTACCAGGCGGTGATACAGCCCGACAGGATGCTCTCGATTGTGCATCTGTAGAAGTTTGTGAGTGCTTTTGGTGACAAGCCGAATTTCTTCAGCCTCCTGAGGTTGAAGAGGCGCTGCTGCGCCTTCTTCACAATGCTGTCTGTGTGAGTGGACCAATTCAGTTTGTCTGTGATGTGTATGCCGAGGAACTTAAAACTTGCTACCCTCTCCACTACTGTTCCATCGATGTGGATAGGGGGGTGTTCCCTCTGCTGTTTCCTGAAGTCCACAATCATCTCCTTAGTTTTGTTGACGTTGAGTGTGAGGTTATTTTCCTGACACCACACTCCGAGGGCCCTCACCTCCTCCCTGTAGGCCGTCTCGTCGTTGTTGGTAATCAAGCCTACCACTGTTGTGTCGTCCGCAAACTTGATGATTGAGTTGGAGGCGTGCGTGGCCACGCAGTCGTGGGTGAACAGGGAGTACAGGAGAGGGCTCAGAACGCACCCTTGTGGGGCCCCAGTGTTGAGGATCAGCGGGGAGGAGATGTTGTTGCCTACCCTCACCACCTGGGGGCGGCCCGTCAGGAAGTCCAGTACCCAGTTGCACAGGGCGGGGTCGAGACCAAGGGTCTCGAGCTTCATGACGAGCTTGGAGGGTACTATGGTGTTGAATGCCGAGCTGTAGTCAATGAACAGCATTCTCACATAGGTATTCCTCTTGTCCAGATGGGTTAGGGCAGTGTGCAGTGTGGTTGAGATTGCATCGTCTGTGGACCTATTTGGGCGGTAAGCAAATTGGAGTGGGTCTAGGGTGTCAGGTAGGGTGGAGGTGATATGGTCCTTGACTAGTCTCTCAAAGCACTTCATGATGACGGAAGTGAGTGCTACGGGGCGGTAGTCGTTTAGCTCAGTTACCTTAGCTTTCTTGGGAACAGGAACAATGGTGGCCCTCTTGAAGCATGTGGGAACAGCAGACTGGTATAGGGATTGATTGAATATGTCCGTAAACACACCGGCCAGCTGGTCTGCGCATGCTCTGAGGGCGCGTGTTTTCGTTGCAGGCCGTGTCAGTGGCACTGTATTGTCCTCAAAGCGGGCAAAAAAGTTATTTAGTCTGCCTGGGAGCAGGACATCCTGGTCCGTGACTGGGCTGGATTTCTTCCTGTAGTCCGTGATTGACTGTAGACCCTGCCACATGCCTCTTGTGTCTGAGCCGTTGAATTGAGATTCTACTTTGTCTCTGTACTGACGCTTAGCTTGTTTGATAGCCTTGCGGAGGGAATAGCTGCACTGTTTGTATTCGGTCATGTTACCAGACACCTTGCCCTGATTAAAAGCAGTGGTTCGCGCTTTCAGTTTCACGCGAATGCTGCCATCAATCCACGGTTTCTGGTTAGGGAATGTTTTAATCGTTGCTATGGGAACGACATCTTCAACGCACGTTCTAATGAACTCGCACACCGAATCAGCGTATTCGTCAATGTTGTTGTCTGACGCAATACGAAACATGTCCCAGTCCACGTGATGGAAGCAGTCTTGGAGTGTGGAGTCAGCTTGGTCGGACCAGCGTTGGACAGACCTCAGCGTGGGAGCCTCTTGTTTTAGTTTCTGTCTGTAGGCAGGGATCAACAAAATGGAGTCGTGGTCAGCTTTTCCGAAAGGGGGACGGGGCAGGGCCTTATATGCGTCGCGGAAGTTAAAGTAACAATGATCCAAGGTCTTTCCACCCCTGGTTGCGCAATCGACATGCTGATAAAATTTAGGGAGTCTTGTTTTCAGATTAGCCTTGTTAAAATCCCCAGCTACAATGAGTGCAGCATCCGGATAAATTGTTTCCAGTTTGCAAAGAGTCAAATAAAGTTCATTCAGAGCCATCGATGTGTCTGCTTGGGGGGGGGATATATACGGCTGTGATTATAATCGAAGATAATTATCTTGGTAGATAATGCGGTCTACATTTGATTGTGAGGAATTCTAAATCAGGTGAACAGAAGGATTTGAGTTCCTGTATGTTTCTTTCATCACACCATGTCACGTTAGCCATAAGGCATACGCCCCCGCCCCTCTTCTTACCAGAAAGATGTTTGTTTCTGTCTGCGCGATGCGTGGAGAAACCCGTTGGCTGCACCGCCTCGGATAGCGTCTCTCCAGTGAGCCACGTTTCCGTGAAGCAAAGAACGTTACAGTCTCTGATGTCCCTCTGGAATGCTACCCTTGCTCGGATTTCATCAACCTTGTTGTCAATAGACTGGACATTGGCAAGAAGAATGCTAGGGAGTGGTGCACGGTGTGCCCGTCTCCGGAGTCTGACCAGAAGACCGCCTCGTTTCCCTCTTTTTCTGAGTCGTTTTTTTGGGTCGCTGCATGGGATCCACTCTGTTGTCCTGTTTGTAAGGCAGAACACAGGATCCGCGTCGCGAAAAACATATTCTTGGTCGTACTGATGGTGAGTTGACGCTGATCTTATATTCAGTAGTTCTTCTCGACTGTATGTAATGAAACCTAAGATGACCTGGGGTACTAATGTAAGAAATAACACGTAAAAAAACAAAAAACTGCATAGTTTCCTAGGAACGCGAAGCGAGGCGGCCATCTCTGTCGGCGGCGGAAGTATTTCTATGCATACTGGATGAACTAGTTACCTTATGCTAAGCACCAAACTTTCTATTCATGAATCAGGGAGAGAACGTACAGGCCTAGGCGACGCTGTTGGTTAATTGATTGTGCAGGACGGCTTACAGAGTTAGCCTACAATTAGGGTGAATTTGTATTCGATTTTGAATAGCCTAGTAATAGGGCATTTTTACTATCTAATTAATAGGCTTTACTTTTAGCTACAGAATAACTCACCACCGTGCATTTCCACCTCCTCTTCTCTCTCCTTCATTCCTTTATCCATCACGCAGAGAGAGGGGCTGTCAACAGTTTAATGAAATAAGTTTTGGTGTGAATACATGTTATTATCGATGTTCCTGATCCGATTTCACTAGGTTTCCCAAATGAAACACTTGGTAGCTGTAGGAACAGGGTTGGAGAGAGCATGGCATACAGAGTTTGGGCAGAATATCACCTGTCGCACAGCGAGAGGCTGCATGCTCCTCAAACAGTGTGTTGATGCATGGAGTGAAATTACCAGAGTAGCCTGAAAAACGAACCAGCGGGAAAACAGACTCCATTTGCTATTAAAACCTTTTGTGACTAGGGGGCAGTATTTTCATTTTTGGAAAAATAACGTTCCCATAGTAAACGGGATATTTTGTCAGGACAAGATGCTAGAATGTGCATATAATTGACAGTTTAGGATAGAAAACACTCTAAAGTTTCAAAAACTGTAAAAATATTGTCTGTGAGTATAACAGAACTGATATTGCAAGCGAAAGCCTGAGAAAAATCCAATCCGGAAGTGACTCATCTTTTGAAAGCTCTGCGTTCCAATGTGTCCCTATTGAGCAGTGAATGGGCTATCAACCAGATTACTGTCTACAGCATTGTGACGTAGTTTTACGCATTTACGTTGAAGAATACCCGTAAGCGGCTACATTGCGCAACTGGTCACCTGATGGCTCCCAGAGTGATTCTCGCGTAAAATACAGGAGGTAGCCATTATTCCAATCGGTCCTACTGAAAAACCAATTGTCCCGGTGGATATATTATCGAATAGATATTTGAAAAACACCTTGAGGATTGATTATAAACAACGTTTGCCATGTTTCTGTCGATATTATGGAGCTAATTTGAAATATTTTTTGGCGTTTTCGTGACTGCAATTTCCGGGCGATTTCTCAGCCAAACGTGAAGAACAAACGGAGCTATTTCGCCTACAAAAATAATATTTTTGGAAAAAAGGAACATTGGCTATCTAACTGGGAGTCTCGTGAGTGAAAACATCCGAAGCTCATCAAAGGTAAACGATTTAATTTGATTGCTTTTCTGATTTCCGTGACCAAGTTACCTGCTGCTAGCTGGACAAAATGCTATGCTAGGCTATCGATAAACTTACACAAATGCTTGTCTAGCTTTGGCTGTAAAGCATATTTTGAAAATCTGAGATGACAGGGTGATTAACAAAAGGCTAAGCTGTGTCTCAATATATTTCACTTGTGATTTTCATGAATAGGAATATTTATGTCCGTTGCGTTATGCTAATTAGTGTCAGTCGATGATTACGCTCCCGCATCAGGGATGGGGAGTCACTAGAGGTTAAAGTGCATATGGATGACCTGAACAGAGCGCAAGCCTTCTTTGCTACTTTCTCAAACATCAATAGCCTATAGTCAGTCGTATAATGCAGCGCCATATTTGATTTGATTTCTAAGACATTCTAAGGTTTGTATCATTCACAACTAAAGTTGCCAAATAACTCTAAATCTAGTGTATCTGACCTGTTTCAAATCACTTTTATGCTCAACATAGCCACTTCATATGCGCACACTCGCTCCAGAATGGGAAAAATATCCTTTCTATTTTATTCAGTTAAGTGAAATTATATTATTCTTTGTCACGCCCTGGTCTTTATATTTTGTGTTTTCTTTATTATTTTGGTCAGGCCAGGGTGTGACATGGGTTTATTTATGTGGTGTGTTTTGTCTTGGGGTTTTCATAGGTATTGGGATTGTGGCTTAGTGGGGTTCTCTAGCAAAGTCTATGGCTGTCTGGAGTGGTTCTCAATCAGAGGCAGGTGTTTATCGTTGTCTCTGATTGGGAACCATATTTAGGCAGCCATATTCTTTGAGTGTTTCGTGGGTGATTGTTCCTGTCTCTGTGTTAGTTTGCACCAGATAGGCTGTATAGGTTTTCACGGTACGTTTGTTGTTTTTGTATTGTTTGTTTTTTCGTCTTCATTAAACATGTTTCAAGAATACCATGCTGCATTTTGGTCCGACTCTCCTTCACCTAAAGAAAACCGTAACATTCTTACTATAAAAATATATAAAATAATGGCACAGGACTTATCAGCATATCTTGTCTGCTAGCCAGATAACATACAGTAGTCCAACTGTTCACAGTGTTTCTTTAGACCTGCCTAAATAATGGATTTATTGTGATGGTGTATATTCAATTTATTTTAGATTTGTTTTCATGAAGATGTTCCAAGAGCCACATCAGTGGCTGAGATGCATGGAGGCCTGGAGATGGTAAAAGTGTTTGTTAATTAGCGGTCAATTACCATGAGACCAGCAGACTTTTGCATGACAATAACCGGCAGACAAAATGTCATGAACGCCACAGTCCTATCTGTGGGGTTATAGGTCCAAAACATCAGACCACTCTGGAGGCTCTCACATTACTTTAGAGTATTTAGCCAACCTTATCATGACTCTCCCTAATGAACGAATGAGGAGGGATTACAATATAACGGTTGTCTCTCTCTTTAACCCCCCCGTCCCGGGCCACCGTCCCTCCCTCTCTCCTCTCCTCTCCTGTGTGTGTGTGTGTGCACCAACCTTGCCCAAGCTAACAGGAAGCAGAGGGCACAGTGCTTTATTTAATTAGCCACTGCAGCGGAGTGCTCATGTGGAACCGACGCGTGGCGCACTCTGGATCACTAAGGGGAGGCAGATCAGGGGAGTGAGATGGATTGACGACACGTCGCCCCCCCCCATGGGCGCTTCACTGGGCTGCAGGGGTATGGGTCACATGACAGGGAAGGGCCAGATGGCGTCTGTGGACAGGAATTCATCCTGGGAATGCTTGTTGCTGTCCCCTAAACCCTGCTTTACTAATGTAGAGCCCTGCCCCTTGATGTACTGTACACCTCTCTTCTCTTCTCCCAAAGACACATCCGATCTAGCACGCTCTATGAAATGACTTTAATATTACCCTAATATTCGGATCAGCGCTACATGCCCTCAATGGGCCTCCATGTTGTTGTGATGCAGAATGCTGCTGACTGCTTTCATTAGGTCTGACAGCGCTCATTATTCCATATGATTTAGGAGCAGCTATCCCTCCGTTATCTCTCTCATAGTGTGACAATGGCCTTCTCTTCCCGGACCAACAGATAACCCTTGAGAAGAGGCTAAACCCTGCTCAGTACGCAAAACACACACCATTAATAGTTCAAAGAGGAGAGAGGGAAATCCTCTAGCAACACACTACCTAACAGGATCTGGCCCAGTAGCACGGTAATATATGAAAAGACAATGAAACATCCAACACTGTAGGGACACAATTAGCAGAGTCAGGTGCTGGTCTTCTCAAGTGTTTTGATTATAGGAAAGGTCCCACCCACAAATTATTATTTGATCTTTATTTAACTAGGCAAGTCAGTTCAGAACAAATTCTGGGAACAGTTGGTCAACTGCCTTGTTCAGGGGCAGAACGACAGATTTTTACTTTGTCAGCTCAGAGATTTGATCCAGCAACCTTTCGGGTACTAACCCAAACGCTCTAACCACTAGGCTACCTGTTGCCCCAATTATGAATGAAAGTAGGACAGAATATTACAGTCCTCATTCCGATGCAATCGTCTTTTGACACCAAAACCCTATTCCCAGGATGCAGGTTGATAGTGTTGAAGTAAGCACCCTCTTGAGGAAGGAGTGTACTGTACTGTATTAAACCAGTGAGGAACACAAGCAGAAGCACACAAGTTATGCAGAGGAACACTTAGCCGTAGAGCACAGGGACGTCTGTTAATTAGCTCTCCTGAAGTTCTTCTGTGGCCCACATCCACTAATGAAGGAATCATAACGACTGTATTTACATATCTTTAAGCAGTAATATGTGACCACTGGGACAGCACATGAGAAGAGGAGCACCACAGACTACACTGGCTGCAGTGGATGTTTAAAGAGAGGCCTGTCGGGTTTGACTGGGGCTGGGGAGAGAGGCTGGGTCTGGGTCTGGGGAGAAAAGTGGGGACTGGGGAGAGAGACTTAGGCTGGGGAGAGAAGCGTGAGCTGGGGAGAGAGGCTGGGACTTGGGAGAGAAGCTGGGGCTGTGGAGAGAGACTTAGGCTGGGGAGAGAAGTGTGAGCTGGGAAGAGAGGGTGGGGCTGGGGAGAGAGGCTGGGGCTGGGGAGAGAGCCTTAGGCTGGGGAGAGAAGTGTGAGCTGGGGAGAGAGGCTGGGGCTGGGTAGAGAGGTTGGGGCTGGGGAGAGAGGGTGGGACTGGGGAGAGAGGCTGGGGAGAGAGGCTGGGGCTGGGGAAAGAGGATGAGGCTGGGGAGAGACTTAGGCTGGGGAGAGAAGCGGAGGCTGGGGAGAGAGGGTGGGGCTGGGGAGAGAGGCTGGGACTGGGGAGAGAGGCTGGGACTGGGGAGAAAGGGTGGGGCTGGGGAGAGAGGATGGGACTGGGGAGAGAGGGTGGGGCTGGGGAAAGAGGGTGGGGCTGGGGAGAGAGGGTGGGGCTGGGGAGAGAGGGTGGGGCTGGGGAGAGAGGGTGGGGCTGGGGAGAGAGGGTGGGGCTGGGGAGATTGGGTGGGGCTGGGGAGAGAGGGGGGGGCTGGCTCTCCTCTAGACTCCTCTCACCTTCTCCTCATCAGTATTACTGAGTAGATCAGTGAGGATTGCAGCTGGACTCCAGGGTTGAGCTGATGTGTGTTATAGGATACAGGGCTTCATTTTCATGACTTTGTCGTTCTCCTAATACCCATGGTCATGGGAATATGACTATTTCATGAAAGGACACAAAACAATGTGCAATCTTGGTTCCCTGAGGAAAGGGAGGGAGATGTAAGCCTAACGTGAGAGATGGAGATGTGAGAGTTTCTCTAGAAATCTCGTGTTCATGCCTTTTCCCTTTCGGAACGTGGTCGTTGAAGTTAACTTTTCAGGTTTGTCATGGTTGAAGAGATTAAACAGCTATCCCACTGAATTGTGGAGGCTCTTACAAACACTGCTATGGGAATACACCAACTCTGATGTGACTGAGTCTGAGGCAGCTGCCCTAGCCGTTTCCTGTGCAGTGTATTAAAATCATCAAGATATTTAGGTTGACGAGCTATTGCACCTGACGATTCAAGCGACCTAATGCGATTCAAGCGACTGTCATCCATCTTTCAGCTGTTGCCTTGGAGGATGCGTGACGTGGTCTCACTCCATGGTATCAGCATTATGGAGCATAACATTAGCTTGTCTTCAACCTTGACGGCAGGTAGACTAGCGGTTAGAGGGTTGGGCCAGAACCGAAAGGTTGCTGAATCGAATCCTCGAGCTGACAAGGTAAAAATCTTTCGTTCTGCCTCTGAACAAGGCAGTTAACCCACTGTTCCCCGGTAGGCCGTCAATGTAAATAAGAATTTGTTCTGAACTGACTTGCCTAGTTAAAATAAAAGGTTAAATTGACAGCACCTTGTCTCAGCAAGCCAGGTAGGAAGGTTAATTCACCTCACAAACCAGAGACCATTTTCACATCTCTCAGCCTCTTTCTGATGATGCTTCCCTCATGAAAGAACTGGGTCACGACGACGCACACTCTGCCAGTGCCCTGTTGCTAGGGCCTAGGCTAACTCCACAGAGCGCAGGATGCAGAGAGAGCAGAGCAGAGAGACAGACAGGAGCTAGTGGTGCAAAGAGAGAGATTGCAGCCCACTCCGAACAGTGTGCTGCTCTGGGATTACTGCAGCTAACTCTAAACTGCGCATCACGCTGAGATTACAAAACTAATTTCAGAAAAGAGGTGGGGGTTGGGGAATGTGTGTGTGTGTGTGTGTGTGTGTGTGTGTGTGTGTGTGTGTGTGTGTGTGTGTGTGTGTGTGTGTGTGTGTGTGTGTGTGTGTGTGTGTGTACTGTATGTGTGTGTGGAAGTAGAGGAGGGGGAATGGGTGTTGTTGGCTCTTCCAGCTGCAAGCATATCAAGGATTTCAGGCCAAGCATCTTGTTTGTAAAGCGGTACCCTGCTAGCTAGCTGCTCTAACACCGGTGAGGGGAACGCCTCGCCTTCCAAACGCAGAAGCCCAGGATGAGTCCAGGCTCCCAGTTATCACTGGTTATTGTTCCAATCAGGCTGGCTTTGAAAAGGGAGGCATGCTCTCCTCCGGACAGCTCATTAAGATA
The DNA here is from genome assembly GCF_045791955.1 of Oncorhynchus clarkii lewisi. Classification (NCBI taxonomy): domain Eukaryota; kingdom Metazoa; phylum Chordata; class Actinopteri; order Salmoniformes; family Salmonidae; genus Oncorhynchus; species Oncorhynchus clarkii. Next base: position 63,038,804 of record NC_092152.1, read on the forward strand.
ACACACAAATGCAGCTCCCCCATCATCCTGCATTTATTAAAGTGGCCTTCATTTCAGCTCCTTTGTCTCACACAGGAACCTCTCCCTTTGTCAGCACAATTGGAGCCAGATGGCAAAACAAAGCCACTGTCTGGAGTGTTTTAAAGAGGTACCTCAGACAACAGAAGAATGAGCTGCTGAGCCCCTCTTCAGCTCACGCCCACCACCGCACGCATGGTGCACCACCGCCCGCACAGGTGTGGCTTTTGAGGAAAAGAGAAAGGTGAGGGGGTTGTTGAGGGGTCAGGACAAAACAGTGGGTTGAGGTGGAGGGTCTTGGAGATCTTCCTGCTCCTAGCCAGTAAGGCAGCTGTAGGTATGGTGACCCTTCCAATGGCTGCAGAGTTCACTTTGAAACATTCATGAGACATGCATTAGGAAAAGGAGCCATTGTCTCCCTCCACTCTGCCCAGAGACCTTCCTTCATCTCTCAGCTTATTAAAATCACATAGTATTAACTGTGGCGTTCACAGGGAGGCTAAATAATTCAATCACACTAAAGAAGGAGTCAAATGAATAACTTTAAAGACATTATCGCTGGAGGGAGAGTCGTTCAGACCTGTGCCTGGTATCCACCATGGCCTTGACTCAGAGCACAGAACTTGCCCTGCTTGCTAATTAAAACATTTATTCAGGACACAATAATAAATATTATCTCACTACTGTGCTGAAAAACGTGCTTGGTGCTCAAACATTAGTACTGCATTTAGATATTGCACCGGAAGAAGCAGAAATCCATTCCATGTACGTTCTTGGCAATTTCTGAATTGAATTAGAATGGGGTATGCAGGAGTAATTAGCGTCTATGTGTATGGTGTAAAAATGTGGGGATGGTTGTTCCAGATGTGCCTTGGCTGACCTGTCTTAGACTGCTCCTCTTCCTGCAGCTCTTTGGCCTCTTCAAGCTCCTTGGCTGTGGAGAGAGAAGCCATCAGACCATTAAACACACAGATACACACACCAGGGAAAACATGCAGGCACGCAATGCACTGTTCCTCTGGCTTTCACAAGGCAGCAGCTCATTTAAACCTATGGTGTGCTCATCCTTCACGGCTCAGTCGGAGGCTGAGGCTGCATGGGGCACTGGACCACAGCTGCCCCCCTGGCCTGGCCCACTCACAAAGACAGTAATCACATTAAGCTATGGCCACTGGCTCTTCTCTCTGGAAACATACTGTCAACTGGGCCAGGCTGACAGGAAGCACAGTGATGATGGGCACACGGACGCAGACACAAACGTGCTCACACGCACACACACATACACACAAGCACACCTACACACATGCAGACACACTATAAAATAGACCAGAAACAGAGGAACCAGAGGACGGCTGATTTGAATTTTCTGACACCATCCTCAGCTCCATTGTGTTTGAGAGAGAGATGGCATTTTGTGTCAGACACTTACTGCATGACCCAGATTCAACTGATCATTGGTTCAAATTAAACACGAAGGCAACAATATTGTCTCTGAGTTTTTTTTGTACGTCTGCTGCAATTTACAAGACTGACGGAGAGAGAAAATCCTTGAAAAATCACAAAATCCCCATAATTGCAGCAGTAAAAAGATTGCCATGTTTCATTTAAATATATATGCTGCTTCTATTGTAATGTCCACAGTCCTTCATACATCGCACTATTCCATTTCCGTTCCACATTCCTTCAAGTCTATTTTGTATTCACATTTTGAAAACACCACACTCAGACAGTATGTGTATGCCCACAGGTTATAATTTCTCAGAGTGATTCATTCAAATCTCCAGCTTTTCAAGTGAGTTGTTTTCCCCCTTTCTTCGCATGGCACAGCTACCTATTTCTGGATCCCTCCTCAGAATGATTATCTGGGAGGATTTCACAGGAATCCATTTGAGAAGGTCACATATTTGAGCAGCTGCCCTCCTCTAAATTCTGGTGCCAAGAGGACATTTAGTTTAAACAAACATTCACTAGAAACTTTTACAGCATTTGTGTTTTTTATGATGAAGACAGAGGGAATAGAATCACCGACCTCCCTCTCTCTCTCTCTCTCTCTCTCTCTCTCTCTCTCTCAGCACTATGTCATCACACTCTAGCTCTAAAAGTTGGTTAGAAAATATCAAAAATGAATGTGGAGTGTAAATGTTCTGTGAGAGACCTTGAGCCGCCTCTCCTCAGTTAACGGCCAACACTTCCTGTCCTGACGGAACAACCTCTGACACTATGGGAAGAGCAGCCTCAAGGGACACTTCTACAGTACCAGGATGAAACAGGCCTTTCAGAGACGCCTCTATGTCAAAGTTAAAATGGTGGCTGCCATCCACTGAGTTTGAGTGAAATTTGCTCTGGCAAGGGGAAGCGGCCATCGTAAAACACTGAGATGGATTTCAGAGTTTAGGTCCAATATAAGAAGGTTATTTAAGTGATTAGTTACATCCCATACGCATGCAGGGATAAAAACAAGTTGAGTGCAGCAGCTGGATGAAGCACCTGGAAGATGGAAGCTCACAGAGGACAGATATCCCCTGTTCCCAGGGGAGTGAAATGTCCCCACGATGACCTTCATCTATCACAGAGGGCCATTCGTCCCATGTCACCGACACATAGCACACTCCACATAGCACACTCCACATAACACACTCCGAGGGTATGTCTGATTAAATCTCACGCTCATTTGAATGTAAAATGAGCTTCAGGAATATGGTACACTGGTCCATTTACAGCATATGTTGGACATGTATGGTATACACATTCATTATGCAAGAAAGGAAGGAAGGAAGGAAGGAAGGAAGGAAAAAGGAAGGCTGAAAGATGTGTACTGCAACAAATACTAGAATAAATTGAGCTTTCATCTCCCAGACTCCAATCCCACTTGCTGCTCTGCCCGGTTAGGATACACATCCACTGCTCCATATACATTATGACAGGGAAGAAAAATGACTTACTATGTTTTGGACTATTTTTGACCCCTCTACCCTCACTACCCAGAGTTTCAGAGGAGAGCGTCAACTTAAATCTGGCCAAACCCAAGAACACCATTAAAAGATAAGACAGCCTCAATTAGGTTGCGCTTTCCTTCTTCCTGCAGTTCCAGCAGCTGTGAATGTGCACTTCAACACATCTCCACATCTGTATTCATAAGGTATCAATTTATCTGGGTGTGTGAGTCTGCGTGCTACGTGAAGAAGTCCGTGTATGTTACTCTTCAACTTGGCAAACAGGGATCATGAAGAACTTGGAAACATCCACAGACAGGGAACAGAATGAGTCTTAACCTCTCATTTAGTTGAGTGGTGCACCGCCAGTTTATCAACGCTCTCTCTCTACTACTACTGGAGTAGCAGCCTGCTCCTCCTGGTTACTGGAGAACAGGTCTGCGACCCCACAAGACCTTTTGCTCATGGTATGGAATCAGTGTTTCCCCTAGGATTCTTTTCAGCAGCAGAGTGGTGGGTGGGTGGGGGTGGTGGGGGGGGGGTAGCGGCCATGAAATGAATATCAGGGAAACACTGGGAATGTATTGTAATACTCTCTCCCTCTCTCTTTCCGTTTCATTTTGATTTCATATGTTCCATCAAGCTATAATTATTCTTGCCTCTGAGTGTGAGTCAGTTCCAGATGTATTTTTAAACCCCAGGGACCAGTGCAGACACTGGCTGACCTTTATTTAAACGTCTCCTTCACTGGGGGCACATCTCATTACAGCCAGGCCACCGGCTCCCCACCATACATTCTCTCAGTCAGTCCCTGCTCTGCCTGCAAGCCGTCCCCAGCTATTCAGTAGCGCTAATTATCAGACTCTTCTAAATGAACTTCCTGCAGACAGACGGGGTCACAGCATCCCTCCACAGCAGCAGATTATCTCATATACATACAAACACTGTCTGGGTGTTAAGGTTCTGAACCAGTTGTCCAAGACACTGGCACCTCATGTTAACATGTCATCCCTGGTAACCACCACCATCCTCCCGCTGTCATCCCTGGTAACCACCACTCTCCTCCCGCTGTCATCCCTGGTAACCACCACTCTCCTCCCGCTGTCATCCCTGGTAACCACCACTCTCCTCCCGCTGTCATCCCTGGTAACCACCACTCTCCTCCCGCTGTCATCCCTGGTAACCACCACTCTCCTCCCGCTGTCATCCCTGTTAACCACCACTCTCCTCCCGCTGTCATCCCTGGTAACCACCACTTTCCTCCCGCTGTCATCCCTGGTAACCACCACTCTCCTCCCGCTGTCATCCCTGGTAACCATCACTCTCCTCCTGCTGTCATCCCTGGTAACCACCACTGTCCTCCCGCTGTCATCCCTGGTAACCACCACTCTCCTCCCGCTGTCATCCCTGGTAACCACCACTCTCCTCCCGCTGTCATCCCTGGTAACCACCACTCTCCTCCCACTGTCATCCCTGGTAACCACCACTCTCCTCCCGCTGTCATCCCTGGTAACCACCACACTCCTCCCGCTGTGTCTTCCACATAATCTGGGCGCCAGTTTCACTATTATATAGGTCTACTCTGTGAGGGTTTGGGAAAATCATTGGGACAGTCATTTTGCATTTGAACTAGTGTCCTCAGAAGGGTCTGAAAGCAGGACGGGTCTGTACATTATTCACCTCATCAACTCTACACACAATAGAACAATAAAAAAATAAAAAAATCTATAATAATCTCTATTTTAATGTCCAGGGGTATTATATCATCAATGTTTCTCTCTCACTTTCATCACTTTTGGCTCTAATAAAGTTCTCTCTAATCTTTATACTGTTATGCTTGTGCAAAGACGAAAGAAAGCACCCAATCACACCCTTCTTTAACCTTGGAAGATTCATGTGAGGCCGCCCAACTATCTCCATTGAAATGGGTGTTCAAGCGTAGTCTCTGCGTGTGTTTATGGAACGGCTCAGTGTGTGTTGCTGTGAAAAGTGTTGTTCAGAAAGACAACAGAGCGGTGCTGTTGAGACAGACTGCAGAGTTGAGTGGGCCTGCTCTGTCCACCTCACAGTTGTTCAGACAGACAGACATACATACAGACAGGTACCTGCTCTGTCCTCCTCACAGCTCTCCTTGATCTTCCTACGGCAGACTGCAGCCAGGGCGATGAGCAGACCCAGCAGACACACAGCCAGGCCCACCGTCACCCACAAAGCCACCGGGGGAAACACCATGTTCTGACCTGGGAGAGGGGGAGCGAGAGAGCGAGAAATGGGGAGGGAGGGAGATAGAGAAAAGGAGACTGTTACAGTTAGTAGAGAGGAAGGCACACAACATGGTCATCACCATGACTACCACCACCATCATCTTCACCAGTGCTATGGCTGCCTATCACCATCCCAATAACCATCACCATCATACAGTGCCTTGCGAAAGTATTCGGCCCCCTTGAACTTTGCGACCTTTTGCCACATTTCAGGCTTCAAACATAAAGATATAAAACTGTATTTTTTTGTGAAGAATCAACAACAAGTGGGACACAATCATGAAGTGGAACAACATTTATTGGATATTTCAAACTTTTTTAACAAATCAAAAACTGAAAAATTGGGCGTGCAAAATGATTCAGCCCCTTTCCTTTCAGTGCAGCAAACTCTCTCCAGAAGTTCAGTGAGGATCTCTGAATGATCCAATGTTGACCTAAATGACTAATGATGATAAATACAATCCACCTGTGTGTAATCAAGTCTCCGTATAAATGCACCTGCACTGTGATAGTCTCAGAGGTCCGTTAAAAGCGCAGAGAGCATCATGAAGAACAAGGAACACACCAGGCAGGTCCGAGATACTGTTGTGAAGAAGTTTAAAGCCGGATTTGGATACAAAAAGATTTCCCAAGCTTTAAACATCCCAAGGAGCACTGAGCGATAATATTGAAATGGAAGGAGTATCAGACCACTGCAAATCTACCAAGACCTGGCCGTCCCTCTAAACTTTCAGCTCATACAAGGAGAAGACTGATCAGAGATGCAGCCAAGAGGCCCATGATCACTCTGGATGAACTGCAGAGATCTACAGCTGAGGTGGGAGACTCTGTCCATAGAACAACAATCAGTCGTATATTGCACAAATCTGGCCTTTATGGAAGAGTGGCAAGAAGAAAGCCATTTCTTAAAGATATCCATAAAAAGTGTCAGTTAAAGTTTGCCACAAGCCACCTGGGAGACACACCAAACATGTGGAAGAAGGTGCTCTGATCAGATGAAACCAAAATTGAACTTTTTGGCAACAATGCAAAACGTTATATTTGGCGTAAAAGCAACACAGCTCATCACCCTGAACACACCATCCCCACTGTCAAACATGGTGGTGGCAGCATCATGGTTTGGGCCTGCTTTTCTTCAGCAGGGACAGGGAAGATGGTTAAAATTGATGGGAAGATGGATGGAGCCAAATACAGGACCATTCTGGAAGAAAACCTGATGGAGTCTGCAAAAGACCTGAGACTGGGACGGAGATTTGTCTTCCAACAAGACAATGATCCAAAACATAAAGCAAAATCTACAATGGAATGGTTCAAAAATAAACATATCCAGGTGTTAGAATGGCAATTTTGCAGTTTTTGATTTGTTAAAAAAGTTTGAAATATCCAATAAATGTCGTTCCACTTCATGATTGTGTCCCACTTGTTGTTGATTCTTCACAAAAAAATACAGTTTTATATCTTTATGTTTGAAGCCTGAAATGTGGCAAAAGGTCGCAAAGTTCAAGGGGGCCGAATACTTTCGCAAGGCACTGTATGTGCCCTAACCACATCATTATTGTCACTATATTACAGATTATTATCATCATCATCATCATCACCCTCCTTATATCATGTCTGTATCCTCTGTGCTTCAGGGAACATTTTCTGTATTTGAAATGAACAAGATGTGGTGATTCATCAAGATCCCTTTAACAAACACTGGAGTGTTAAAAACATGGCCAGATGGCAGAGATATCTCAGCAGTACTTTGTGTTGTCTTTTTTTTGCCCACCTCCTCTCTCTCTCTACCCAACAGCCTTGGCACTGCGAAAGAGGATGTGGGCACTAGGTATCCTCATGCCTTCTGCTGCATTCACTATCTGTCATCTGGAGTAATGATGCCCAATGACATCACTCAGTTTTATCCTGTTAATCATGTTACATTTGTATAATTCTGATGTTACACTGCCAACGTAAAAAGAAAAACAGAGGCGGAGCATTTCTCTGACGGTTGCGAGGATGACTGTCTATCAGACAGCTTAGCGCATAATTCACTCTAGAGAGACAATTAAATATCAAAGTGAGAGACAGCATCTTGACAAGATAAAACCGACAACAAACTGGTCAGCAAGACAAAGATATTGTAGACATCCCCACATTTCCCCAGGGCATTCCAATGTAACGGAATAAAGTTGAGATGGAAAAACAGCTTGAGACACTAAATAGCTTGAAGGCTGGCTATAATACAAACTGGCCTCCTTCAGAGAACCCACTCTGGGAAAATAATTGTAAAAAGTGTTGAAATTGACTAGCGTTGGGATGGAGAAATGAACAAGCATCTGTAAGGACTTGGCACAGGACAGACGGAGAGGACAGAGACACACTATTGCACAGCCAAGATGGAGGTCAATAGGAAGCCTCCTTCCTATTGAGAGAGAGAGAGAGAGAGAGAGAGAGAGAGAGAGAGAGAGAGAGAGAGAGAGAGAGAGAGAGAGAGAGAGACTGCTGTCCATTGCAGTGGATGAGGAGGGCCAGGAATGTGTCATAATGGTAGATGAGACAGGATGCAGTGAAATGGAGAGCTCTAGGGGTGGCATTCTCTGAGTAAGACAGAAAAGGTTATTTTTACTGAATTTCACCTCCTATCTGTTTGTTTACCTTTATTTGGCCAAGTAAGTTGAGTGTTTGAATCAAAACACGTTTTACCAGTATGTGGCCATGAGAGCCTTCATAAGTATGTGATTATTGGAACACATTATGGGAAGCAAGATTATGCTTAACCACGTAATCCTATTTATGATTAACCATATTACATGGCTATTGTATGACATGCCATGAAGAATCATAGGATATACACAATATATATTTTTGGCATATATTTATATATATGATGCATTCCGGGTGCAATATCCAATCCAAAACAATCAGAGTGACTGATATTGTTTAATATAAGGATGTTTGGGTGGACCATAATCATCGTTGAAATTTGACGTAAATGACTTTGCTGGATGTATTACTACAGATTGGCTTCTAATATCCTCTGTTCCAGTCCAAACCCATATCAACAGCAACATGTCATATAGAGAAAGGAGAAAACCTAGATAGTCCATCTTGTCATTTTGAAAAAGCAGTATATAGTTCCTTGGGCCAACCATGACTGATGGACTCCACTGCCTCTCTGTAGAGCTCTTTGCTCTGTGCTATTTAAAAGATGACCACTGTATCCATGTTAATACCAAATGCAAAGGCCAAATTACAGATGAATGCTAGGTAGTACCGTGCTCTGCTCGCTGTACTCTCTGATTCGTGCATGAAGTGTCCACATAGAGCTATAATAAGACAGAGAAGTAATGAACGTGTCTGGCACTTTGAAGCAGAGCGGAGCTGTGCTCTCAGCTTCTCCCTCTCTCTCACCCCTCGCTCCATTCTCTCAATCCCTAAGGGCAGGCTGATCAAGACAAATGTCGTAGTCGGCTATCATTTCAGCGCTGGGGCCCCAAAGGGCTGAGGGATCATATTTTTATTTTTCTCTTGTTTGATGATGTGATTTTGTTTTCTTCAGAAAGAGATTTGTCCCTAATGGCTCTGTTTACCTATCGTCTTCTTCCCCTCCTCCCATTCCTTCTCTGCTGGGGTGAGGATGGAGTGTTTTGGGCTGCCTGTCACATCATTGAATGTCGGGAGATTGCACAGCTGCAGTAATAGGGCCACAGAGGTGCAACTTCTGGGCTCTGCATTGAACTCAACACATACAGTTTATAGAAGCAAAACACAAGTCTATTTATGTAAACATCACTTTATAGCAATTACAGTGAGATGAGACTTGGAGTTTGGACCGGACTACAGCCCTTAAATATGATCAGGTAGGTCGACTTGGGTGTAGGTGTCGAAAGGAAGTGAAGGCATAAGGTAAAAATATATATATTTTTATGGGAGTGAATGGTAGTATGATTAAACACCACCTAGATATGGACTCTTAATAGAGGGCCTGTATGACCAAAAAATACATTTAAATCCCCATTCATTCTATAAGACACACAGGGGGCCTCACGCAGGCCAAGCTGAAGGTAAAAGCCCAGATTGACATTCATTTTCCTGGAGCCAGAGTGTTTTAAGTTCAGCCAGTGCCTACGGTGGAATAAAGTGCTCAGTCCTGGCCTGTCGTCTCAGATTGTCTCAGTTCTACAACGTCATGACAGACGAAGGATCAAAGCTGCTTTCTCTATCTGCGGGTGTCAGCTGAGTTTTACATGCTCAGGACAAAAAACACCTCCTTAACTGGGACCGAAGGAGAATAATGTCCCCTGACAGACAGACAGACAGACAGACAGACAGACAGACAGACAGACAGATAGACACCCCACCACAGGCTAACAGGAGCCCCAGGGCTCATTCCAGGCAGGCTGGGGAATGAGGAGGAGCATAGAGGGGGTCAATAAGCTTGCTCTTTCATTGTGAGGCTAAACCAAAGGCCTGGCAGCCCTGGCCTTCAGAGCTGCTCAGGGTTGGTGTGATGTGTGAGGATCAGGGGGCTGCAGACAGACAGTGGTTCAATGGGGATCACAGGGAGGCAGGGTGGACTGGGGGATAGCCCTAGGGTGGAGGGACACTGAGACCCACCCCTGCTGGAGGGCCTAAATACCCCAAGGGCCCAAAAAAAGAAGTCAAGGCCACACTACAGAGAGGAAGAGCAGGCATGAGAGGATGGAAAGAGAGCGCGAGAGAGAGAGAGCTCCACAGGACTGTTAAAAAGCATTCTGCATCTCTACAATGATGAGTGATGAGTCAGTTAAAGGGGCAGGAGAAATTCATTGCGTGATTACACAGTATAACACAAGAGACAATGAAGCCGTTGAAACGAACGCACGTAAAACCCATTGGGACAATAGCAGCTAGTCGACCTAAATCACATTCACAACCCAGTCTGCTGTGAATAATGTTCACACCTCGCTGGGAACAACAGCTCTGCAGTCACCAATCTACAATCAATCCATCAACAATAAGCTGTCTGGTGATTTAAAGCTTTATTTCCTTCCCTACATTTAGAAGTTGTGAGATCTGGGAGGACTGTGATAGACTGGCAGTCATAATAACAACACTGAAGGAAACAAGGAGCCTGAGCAGTGTCAGAGGTCAAGGCTCGGCCAGACTAGAAGACAGACAGAGAGAAGACAACATGATTTCCTTTTTTATATTATTTGGGGGAATAATTTAATTTAATGGCCGACTTTGAGTTTGTTTCAGACTCACACCCATTGTCACAGTTCATCACGGTCAGAGAAGGTGATCAAAACATTGCCATTACAGAATGAAAGGGCTAGCTGCTAGAGGTAGCGCTGCCTCTCTGCCGTCTGTCCTCTGACTGTCCCCGGGTGCATATCTCATAGAAAGGGAGGACAAGGAGGAGCTCACCTCACCTCACCGGGAGAGGAAAAACTTGGCAAACTGAGATGGATGAGCACAGCTTTCTGTCCTGTCAGCATCTTTGCACTGAGCATTCTCCCCCTTTTTTTTGAATTTCAATGAATTGCTTTTCGGGCTAGATACCACAGAGCTGTCTTATTGGCATGCAGGGAGGGTAACCACCCCCTCTCTAGAACAACCCAGCTCACATTTACTGACACAATTTGTCTGACATTATTGCCCTGATTTGATGCCGTGGTCTTATGGAAAAAACAAAAATATGACGCGCACACGGAGGCGCATTTTGGAAGAATGCTTTCTAACACCACTGGAGGTGTCGGGCGGTGTGTCGTGTGTGTGTGTGCACGTGTGTATGTGTATGCCTCTGTGTATGTGCGTTTGTTGTGTGTGTGTGTGCACGTGTGTATGTGTATGCCTCTGTGTATGTGCGTTTGTTGTGTGTGTGTGTGCACGTGTGTATGTGTATGCCTCTGTGCATGTGCGTTTGTTGTGTGTGTGTGTGCACGTGTGTATGTGTATGCCTCTGTGTATGTGCGTTTGTTGTGTGTGTGTGTGCACGTGTGTATGTGTATGCCTCTGTGTATGTGCGTTTGTTGTGTGTGTGTGTGCACGTGTGTATGTGTATGCCTCTGTGTATGTGCGTTTGTTGTGTGTGTGTGTGCACGTGTGTATGTGTATGCCTCTGTGTATGTGCGTTTGTTGTGTGTGTGTGTGCACGTGTGTATGTGTATGCCTCTGTGTATGTGCGTTTGTTGTGTGTGTGTGTGCACGTGTGTATGTGTATGCCTCTGTGTATGTGCGTTTGTTGTGTGTGTGTGTGCACGTGTGTATGTGTATGCCTCTGTGTATGTGCGTTTGTTGTGTGTGTGTGTGCACGTGTGTATGTGTATGCCTCTGTGTATGTGCGTTTGTTGTGTGTGTGTGTGCACGTGTGTATGTGTATGCCTCTGTGTATGTGCGTTTGTTGTGTGTGTGTGTGCACGTGTGTATGTGTATGCCTCTGTGTATGTGCGTTTGTTGTGTGTGTGTGTGCACGTGTGTATGTGTATGCCTCTGTGTATGTGCGTTTGTTGTGTGTGTGTGTGCACGTGTGTATGTGTATGCCTCTGTGTATGTGCGTTTGTTGTGTGTGTGTGTGCACGTGTGTATGTGTATGCCTCTGTGTATGTGCGTTTGTTGTGTGTGTGTGTGCACGTGTGTATGTGTATGCCTCTGTGTATGTGCGTTTGTTGTGTGTGTGTGTGCACGTGTGTATGTGTATGCCTCTGTGTATGTGCGTTTGTTGTGTGTGTGTGTGCACGTGTGTATGTGTATGCCTCTGTGTATGTGCGTTTGTTGTGTGTGTGTGTGCACGTGTGTATGTGTATGCCTCTGTGTATGTGCGTTTGTTGTGTGTGTGTGTGCACGTGTGTATGTGTATGCCTCTGTGTATGTGCGTTTGTTGTGTGTGTGTGTGCACGTGTGTATGTGTATGCCTCTGTGCATGTGCGTTTGTTGTGTGTGTGTGTGCACGTGTGTATGTGTATGCCTCTGTGTATGTGCGTTTGTTGTGTGTGTGTGTGCACGTGTGTATGTGTACGCCTCTGTGTATGTGCGTTTGTTGTGTGTGTGTGTGCACGTGTGTATGTGTATGCCTCTGTGCATGTGCGTTTGTTGTGTGTGTGTGTGCACGTGTGTATGTGTATGCCTCTGTGTATGTGCGTTTGTTGTGTGTGTGTGTGCACGTGTGTATGTGTATGCCTCTGTGTATGTGCGTTTGTTGTGTGTGTGTGTGCACGTGTGTATGTGTATGCCTCTGTGCATGTGCGTTTGTTGTGTGTGGTGGGTGTGAGTGACTGGGCTGGAATAGGAATAGGAATAAGGCCTGCATGCAGTACCATTAGCCCACTCTCAAACTCTAAGCTGTCTTTCATGCACATCAGGAAGTAGCTTGTGACCTTTCTCCTGGGATGGATGCTTGGCTCTAGGTTCCCTGCCTTTACTTCACCATTTAGCACAACTCGGCAGAGAGTTTAGAATAGTGAGTTGCAGTGGGAGGTCACATCCTCGCCGCAATGAGTTTGACTACTGATGTGATCGATCCAGAAGTGAATACCAGTCCAGTGGCCCTCCGACCCTCCCTGCAGCCTTGCACCTCAATGGTCATATTCCCTTGAGTCAGCCTGGATTGAACATGGAATGGCTGTGTTTGGGTTACAATTGTCTGATATTGCCTGTACTGAGCTAGACCTAGTCTCCACGTGTAGGCAAGTCACACATATTGAGACATTGTCCCTATGGGCCTCTAGATTAACTTCTCACTAAGACACTAGTGGCTCACCCTGCATAAAGACTAACCTACAGACAGAGTCAGAGCACTCATAATAATGAAAATGTACTTTCATCTCCCATCCGTTTCACTATAATTCAATACAATCTCTTTAAAAAATCCCTCCAGATAAATATCCAAAATGTCTGACTGTGCTATAAAACATTGCTTACAAATATAAAAAATAGGGCCATAAAGAAATTCCCAATCTTATCTAGCGCCTAGTGAAAACAAACTGTCGGCAACAGAGGTTTTGGTTTAATACTATGCTCTCACAGCTAGGAATAATTTTCAGTGTAACACATCCATATAAATACTGGTTTGGCCGTCCATTTAATCAGTGCGTGGGGAATCTAATCCCCAGGTAAATTCAGTGGGGTGATTTAAAATCTCATTCCAGCAAGGTTAACATGATTTTATCATTTACCGTGTACCAGAATCAGACTATATACCCAGTAGGATGGCTAATGAAGCATATTGGCATCCTAAGCATGTTCCAGACTGAGGGAGGGAGTGAATGTGTGGCGGTGGAGTTGACAAACACTAGCCTAGTATGAGAAGAACTGGGTCGACCAGCCCTAGCTCCTCACAGGTAGCCTAGCGGTTAGAGCGTTGGGTCAGTAACCGAAAGGTTGCTAGACCGAATCCCCGAGCTGCCAAGGTAAAAAATATATATATATGTCGTTCTGCCCCTGAACAAGGCAGTTAACCCACTGTTCCTAGGCTGTCATTGTAAATAAGAATTTGTTCTGAACTGGCTTGCCTAGCTAAATAAAGGTAAAATATAAACAGCTCCTCGCTGCTTGTCAGCTCTGCCGAGACCTCCATTAAAAACTCCTCTGACATCTCCTGCAGCTGACAGACTCCATCACTTCAGCATGCCCTCCTCTCAGGAGAGACTGGCATTAAGATGTCGGAAGAGGCAGAGTGGACTATCGATTTCTCACCACTTCCATTTCGTGCCTCCTTCGACCGTAACAGCTGAGGCAAACTTTAGGTTGCAATAATCAGTTTAACAAGTCTTGTTCTCTACATTTTTAATTTGTTTTTCAAACAAGGGTCTGACTACAAGAGGGCGGAAGATGTGTAGGAGGGAATCACTAGTGACAGCTATCAGCACCTCTGCCGACAATCTGCCGGGCTGATCGTGTCTGATATGAGTGGATAGGCTGAGAGCAAATAGACAAGGCCGCACTGCAGAGAGGAAGAGGAGGCAGGAGAGAGAGAGGGAGACCATTTGAATGGCTACTGTCAAGTACAGCCCTACTCCTAACCCTATAGCCTCAATGTTTTGCGGGAATAAACACTACCAAAAGCCACTCTGATTGGCTCTTCGGGCATGCAAGTTCTTTACCAGGATTTATTTAAAGGTGTGAGAGTTAACACACGACAGAGTTGACACCCCAGAGAATATCATCATCATCACAGACTCCACTATCTGATATAGTATAGCATGAAAGGTTGATGTGTTTACCCCCCCCCGCCACTCAGCAATATCAACATTTGTAGACACCCACAACATTAAAGATGTTCTTGCATCCATCCTAAACCCTCAGTTGAGTGAGTTTGTTCTTTAGTATGCCTTCTCCTCTCTGCAGTATCACTAGGAGAATATATAATGACAGGATTTCTTAAAAAGACATGCCTCTGTATATCTTTGCCTAAGGCTCTCATTATAAAACAACATTTCTCATTTTGCTCTGCTGCAGTCTTTGGTGGTTACTGAAGAGATGAATATTCTCAGAGCACTCAGGAGTAGCTAGCTACGGCCCTGCCACTGCCTCTGTATCAGGCCAGCTCTGTCTCCACCAACCACACAGCTGCACATCTTTAGGAAACAGCTACTTATTCTCACATTCACAATAAAAATAGTCTTAATAAGAATGATTTGAACCCAAACATAGTGGTGCAATCGGTTGTTTCTTGTTTCCATAGAAATGCAAAGCAATGCTTTGGAGTAAAACATGCTAATTGGTGACTTCTTCTACTGCATGACTAATTTCCTAGTCTTAAATACAGATTTTTGGGTGGGTGGTGATAATATGGATGTTTTCCTGAGCTGACAGGGACATAAGGTCCAAAAAAGGTAGATAACAGAAGCCTTAGTTTGTCAAATGTACTTAAATTCAATTTGTATGTGCGTATGAGAGAGAGAGAGAAAGAGAGAGAGAGAGAGAGAGAGAGAGAGAGAGGGGGAGAGGTAGAGGGAGAGAGGAAGAGAGAGGGAGAGAGACTTGAACTTCTTGGCAATTGACATGCAGTTTGGCTGTGGATGTGACTTCCTGGAGCCTCCGCTCCACTTAGATGGCAGAGTAAGGTGGAGGAGGTCTGTAACCTCCACGTCCACTCAGAGCATTACTACACTCACTTCTTCCTTCACCCTTCACTTAAAGAGCATGATGCTCCTGGCTGCTGCTTTAGAAGAGACCACAGTATGAATACCAACGTCAAGCTAAATGTATTTTAACACTCTCCAACATTTCAACTTTAAGACTGTATGCCATGAGACTACCCTGGTTTAAATCGTGTAAAAATGTCGTCAGTCAGCGGGTCCACCAGCGGGTGGTCTCTAAAACACAGCGTGCCGAACGATTGGCAGACGAACACCAGATCAACATATGGTGCAATGTGTGCGAGCCTTAATGAGGCCTTTTTCTCTGTCATACTGAACAAGAACCAATACTTTAATTCGAGAACAGACATTAGTAGCATACGGAAATATGGCAATGTGAAATCTGCTCAACACATAATCCCATTGACCATTATATTATGACCATAATGGTGAATTCTTGATTAATTCATGCTGATAAGTATGCCAATAAAAGGAGTAATCCTAACCTAACTGTTCAGACTGATGCTGTTCTGAAATGTTTTTCAGGGCCATAACAACCAATCATATTGCTGAGGCTTACAATGTATGGGCTAATCTTAAATAGTGTGTTACTGCTATTTTTCAGCGCCATTACCACAGTGTCTGATCATTAAGCTACTGTACGGCTTCTGGGAATCAGGGCCCCAGGCCTTTGAAGCCACTGGGAGGCGTTTTTTGTTCTCTCTCTCTCTCTCTGCACTTCTCTAAATAGAAATTAACTGTGTCTTATGCGATGTTCCATCTTAAACACATGCCCTCCAAATCCTTCATTAGCTATATAAATAGCACACTGCTCCTTACTGTTGCATTAACTACAAAATATACAAGTATGATCTATTACCATATCCAGGGGCGCAACTTTCACTGGGGATGGGGGGTCATGTCCCGCCTTCATTCCGAATTTTGGACTGTGGACACCACAGAGTGGGCTAACAGGCTGTGTGAAAGTAAAGCTTCTGGAAGGCTGGCTGGCTGGACCAGCACGGGAGAGTTGAGCATAGTTCAGTGTGTATGTGTTGTGCTGTTTCATCGAGTTGTAAAAGCAAGCAGAGTAGAAACAGGCTACTCTTTAGTGTACTGATGGGCTGGCAAGGTAAACTGAATACCATGCACTCATAAATGTAATTCCTCTGCTGGAGTTGTAAAACACAAAAAGGGACAGATTTGCCTATGTGTTTGTCTTGTGAAGGCTGGCTAATTTCTGGTATGTACTTTTATTTCAGCATGTCTACAGATTCTCCCTTCACTCCTGTTTTTGTTTGCTTGTAAATGTTGATACTGGTGACTAATATCTGGAGAAACTGTGTAACGAAGCTGTGTGGCTCAGTTGGTAGAGCATGGTACGTGCAACGCCAGGGTTGATGATTTGATTCCCATGGAGAACCAGTACAGAGAAGAAAGAAAACAAGTATGAAAATGTATTCACTTGCTACTTACTGTAAGTCGCTCTGGATAAGAGTGTCTATAAAACATGTATAGCTGCTAAGAAATTCATTGGGAGGTTGGTTATCCTCCCACGATGTCAAGTTATCTATCACCAGATTTGATTTATTACAAGATTAAAGGTATACTGGGCAACTCTCATAAGGTCGGGATGCCTTATATGGAACACAATATGACTAAAGGAGTCTGTATTGAAAACATGCCCACGTCTGAGGAGATACTTATTTAGGCAATCCTTAGCTACTGGGTTGCTCAGTCCTGGCCCTCAGGGTCTGCCGTCCTGGGAGTTGTCATTCTGGCCTTTTACGTAACACACACAAAACCAATCAATTAATGTTTCACTAATATCCAAAAGCTGAGTGGGGTGTGTTGGTTTGGGGTGCTGCAGGGCCGTAGACCCCAAGGGACAGGACGGGGGGACCCAGCTATATTGTTTGCAAGTAAAAAGAGCTTTACAGTACCATTAGGCCCATGATATTAATTATATGGAGGATTTGCGGTTTCTGTGTGTTAATGTATATTTGAGGTGTACAGTATGTGTTTTTTTGTTGATTCCAAACCTTTCCCTTGGGAATTAAAAAAAAATAAAGGTGGGAACTGGGAAGGAAATTGTGTTGGGAGAGAGTTGAGTTATTGACTAGACTGGTGGTGTCGGGCGTGCAGGTGGCTGGGCTGGCTGGTCGGTCTGGTAGAAATTTGATATAGTGGATGTTAATAAAGACAATCAAAAGTCTTAGTTTTGTTAGGCTATTGGTTAAAGGTGGAACACAATATGTATTATTGAATTAACTTTGATCTAGTTCAAGCTTATTAATCATTTAAACATATTTAATAATGTTCTCTTACCTAGTTTGTGTAAAAATGCAGGAAATGAGCTTTAGATGCACCAAAAAATTCTGGGGGAGGACCCCAGATCCCCCGCCAGGTTATGTCCCTTCCCCCACTTCTAAAACCAAAGTGGCCCCCCTGACCATATCCCTCAAGTAATTTTGAATCAAAAGGACATGGAAACATTTCCAAGTTAGTATAGCACAGCCATACTATAACTATCACAGTCTCAGGCAATATCATGGTTGCAGACGCATGACATGATGCATTTGACTCCTGAAGGAAGAAGTGTATCACCACTGCAGCCAGGACCTTCACCAAGACCACACTGAGTGCAAAAAACATTAAGAACAACTGCTCTTTCCATGACAAATACTTACCAGGTGAATCCAGGTGAAAGCTTTGATCCCTTATTGGTGTCACTTGTTAAATCCACTTCAATCAGGGAGGAGACAGGTTAAAGAAGGATTTTTAGCCTTAAAACAATTGACATGGATTGTGTATGTGTGCCATTCAGAGGGTGAACGGGCAAGACAAAAGATTGAAGTGCCTTTGAACGGAGTATGGTAGTAGGTGCCAGGTGCACCGGTTTGTGTCAAGAACTGCAACACTGCTCTTTTTTAGTTTTTTACACAACAGTTTCCTGTGTGTATCAAGAATGGTCCTCTACCCAAAGGACATTCAGCTTACTTGACACAACTGTGGGAAGCATTGGGTATCAACATGGGCCAGCATCCCTGTGGAACGCTTTCGACACCTTGTAGAGTCCATGCCCCGAAATGTAGGCTTTTCTGAGGGCAAAGGGGGGGATACAACTCAATATTAGGAAGGCGTTCCTAATGTTTGGTATACTCAGTATATGTGGCCATAATGTTGTATGTGCTTCCATGTGCTGTGACATAATGAACAGAGGGCCTCAGTCTTTACCTAGAAGTAATTTAGCAGAGGTGTAACTAATCACTACCAGTCATTTATCTCATCCCCATCTCTATAGCCAGCCAGCCAGCAGGCCAGCCAGGAGTCTAACAGAAGGCACAGCCTATGGCTAAAGCGCAGAGGACTTGACTTGGTTAGCATTTATCTCAGTTGGCATAGGGCTCAGATATATACTGGTTGCTCTGGAAAGTCTATCCGGAAATTGTCATGCTCTCTGTGTCTAATGTAGGATCATGCTGGAGCAGCAGTTTGAAATTCAAATGAAGTTGCATTAGTCCTTAAGCCTTGGGTTGGTTATTTTTCGTTACCAAAGATATTAAACTATCTTATTATGGATTTCAATATCATTTCGCTAGAATCGCTTTAATTTTATCTTGATATTTCTCTCAAAGCCATTTCTGCTACGGATGCCCGCGGTAATGTTTTTAAGGCAAACATAATGGAATTGCATCTTATTTGATAACGAGGGACGTCTACCGTACACGGTTGAGGCCCCAAATAACCACAGACGTAACAGAGCCATTGGAGGCAACAATGACACTAACAATGGCATCAGAAACCTTCACTACCGCAGTAGACTACAGCTTTGCTGCTCATCCCCCAGCAGTACAGTAAATGGCTGGAAGTAGGCAGACAGATACATTATAGATATGACAGGCAGTATAAGTCGTCATTTCCCTGTGGACAGTTTCTCTGTAATGAGGTGCAGGTTGTCATGCAGGCGTTTAGAGGCGTGGGGTTGGGGAGGGAGTCAGAGACAAAGGCAGGCATGGCTAAAGAAGACCAGCCAGACCAGCAGGAAGGAGATGTTAATGTGACCTGAAGGCGATCCTAGCCCTCACAGCTTCCCTCTTTCCACACCGGTCACATTTGGCTATGTCAAAGATGGCTGCCATGTTCTAATCAATGCTTCCATCACAAATGTAGGACCATAATATTTGGTTTCGAGAGTTAAAGGGCTGTGATGACACTGTCCCTGCAGATTAAGGCAGATGACTGCAGTACTAAATGTTGAGTCTACTCGAGTCATTTCAGTCACATTTACAGACAGTAAACAAACACTTTTGAGTCGTTTAAGTCCATGCTGCAGGGAGGGAAGTAAGAAAAGTCCTGGGCCAGTAACACACCTCTACAGGGAGACGGACACACTAGCTCCATGCTTAACTTTCATTCATTTCACACTTTGTAATCAATTACTGGTCTCTAGAGCTATCAGTGAGGTGAGCTACCTTTTCCAGGAACGGGCCCAAGTCTCTCAGCGCCTCCTAATTCAAAAGACATTACAACGCTAGACAATACTCTTTGTGTAGGGGTGGCCATTGATTTGGACTGTTTCAAGGCACCAGAACAAAGCGATTTACGGAGGTTGCAAAACATATTTTGTGGGACAACAATGCATGGTCTGATCTGGTGTAGAGTTTAAGCATAAAATAAATGGATATGAATAATTAAACGACCAAGCCTTTGAAGGTATGCCCAACCGTTTTCTCTGGGCTATTCTCTGCCCAATGTCTCTCAAAAGGCTGCACCTAATATGATTTGAAATCGTAAAGCAGAGGCTGACGCCAGGCCTCCAGAAACCAATCCCTCTTACAGGATAAAACAGCAACTGTGTGAAATGTACACTGCAGGCCCCTTGGCTCAACCCCACTGATAGTCAGTCCCCCCTCACTGTGACTCTGGGAGGGAAAATAAAAAATGAGCCTGATCAATGACAAAATAGGGCTTTTGCCCTTTTACTGCAGCCATAAATATCATCTGTCTTGAAGAAGAAAGAAAGCAGGAGAGGAGTACAGGGCGTAAAGAGACAGGTTCCCTTCAGGCTCTGGGCAGGCATAAAGATGTCACAGTACTCCACAGTGTGGAAAGGAGAGGAGAGGAGAGGAGAGGAGAGGAGAGGAGAGGAGAGGAGAGGAGAGGAGAGGAGAGGAGAGGAGGACGTGCCCAATGTCATGCCATGGTGGCCTGGGACTGGGGCCGTGGACACTTATAGAGTCATGTACTGGTGATGGCTCCCCTGTGGTGAGGGGGAGGACAGGACAGGACCACACAGCAGGCCCAAGCCCACACACGCACACAGACTACCAGACAGCCACTCACAGCAGAGGTAGTCAGGCCGCAACGCTCCAACATTGTATTTTCAACTGCAGACATAAAATACATTTTGACATTCAGCCATCGCATAGACCTTTTATGTCAAAAGGAGACAGTGAAGACGAAAACAGTGAACAGGAACAGGAAGGCATAAATCCCCAACACAATGAGAGGGAGCTCATTTTATCTCTGTGATTGTTGAGATGCTACAAGAGCAATGCAGTGAGCAGGAACTGGCCCGGCCCTAATCCCTCATTCAACCCAACAATCCCTCAGAGCTGCAAACGACAAGACTGAGAGCATGCCAAATAATACTGTGAATCCATAATACAGGGATAAAACGTCCCCATGTTGAAGGCAAGGGAGGGAGGAAAACATTCAAACAACTTAACAACTCAACATGGCAGTGACAGGAGCAAGTGGCCCCTGTTCATAATCCTGAGAGGAAATAATGTGCTTACAAAGATTGCCATTGGCCTACCTGAATTTGTTTTAGACTGCTCCCTCCATTACTCCATCTCTCTATTTGGTTGTTGTTGTGCTAGGGGGTCGTGATAAGATAGTGTGTATTCAGGGAGGGAGGGAGGTAAAGATAGAGAGGGAGAGAGAGGTAGAGAGAGAGAGAGAGAGAGAGAGAGAGAGAGAGAGAGAGAGAGAGAGAGAGAGAGAGAGAGAGAGAGAGAGACCCGTCTGTGCGTTTGGACAGTAATTAATACAGTGTTCCCCTCGCTGCTCTGCTGACAACGGATTCATTCATACTGCTGTTTTCCTCCTTTTCCAAAGGCTTCGTTAATTGCATTTAAATTAGCCCTGTAAAAAAGTTGAGTTGAGAACAAGGAGTAATACAGTGTTTTGTTTTTAGCTTGCTTTCGTTTGCTTACTTGTTTTTTTGGGCTTGCGTAAGCTTGGCAAGCAGGGCACTGGCAGGTACCAATTTAGACGACAACATATGTCAGGAACAAGCACCCAGAACAGGTAATAACACAGTCAGGGAAAAAGGGAAGAGGCTAGCACAAACGTAATGAAGGAAAAACACAGCAAAGCTTTATGCTGTCTGCTGCAAATGGAAAGGCTGTGCTAGGACTGCCCATTAGCACCTGTGTGACACTGTCTCTTCTGCCTATTAAGAGTCATGTTGGAGTGTGCATGGAGCTATTGAGGCGTGGATGTGAGTGTGAAAGGGAGCGAGGTGTAAAGTGTGTGTTTGAGAAAGAGGAAGAGAGAGAAACAGGGAGAGAGAGAAAACGTGAGGGATAAACAGGGAGAGAGAAACAGTGAGAGAGAGAGAGGCTGAGAGAGAGGGAGAGGCTGTGAGAGACAGAAACATGGAGAGAGAAACAGTGAGAGAGAGAGAGAGAGAGGCTGAGAGAGAGGGAGAAGCTGTGAGAGAGAGAAACATGGAGAGCGAGAGAGAGCGAAACAGTGGGGGAGGGAGCGATAGAGAGAGAGGCCGAGAGAGAGAGAGCGAGAGAGAGAAACATGGAGAGCGAGAGAGAGAGAGAGTATTGTACTGTAATTCTGGTGGAGAGTTGGTTCTTTCAGGAGCCGTGGATGAGGCCTCCCATGAAGTTGATGGAGCTGGCCAATCCTCTGGAGAGCAGAGCAAAGCAGATTGGACGAGCTCAGCAGCACAGCTTGGGCGATCTCCCTCTCTCCCTCCGTCTCCCTCCCTTCACCCATTTACATTACATTTACATTTTAGTCATTTAGCAGACGTTCCTATGCAGAGCAACTTGGAGTAAGTGCATTCATCTTAAGATAGCTAGGTGGGATAACCACATATCTCAGTCATAGTAAGTCAGTTTCTTCTCAATAAAGTAGCTATCAGCAAAGTCAGAGCTAGTAGGGGGAAAAAAGTCAAGTGAGTGTGTTTGTCCCTCCCTCCCTCCCTGTCAGTGACTCCATCTCCCTGCCTGCCTGTCAGGCCCTGGTGCCACGGCTCAGAGCTTAGCAAACACTCTCTGCTCTCGTCTCCATCTCCCTCTCTGTCATCAGCCCAAACCTCACTCCCCCTCTCTCCTCCCCTCTCTATCTCGATCTTATCCTGCTGCTGGGAGCTGCGGAGAGACAATGGTGCTCTCATCCGCTGAGCAGAGACAGAGGGCTTGGGCAGTGACAGGCCTAAACCCCCCACCGCCACCACAGCCATACTGCCATCTCTCAGCTCCCACAGTAGGGATACATATCTAAAGCTCTGCGTTCTGCCAGCGGCGCTAAAAATGATATTAGTCAGACAGCATGTCCATAAAGCTCAAAGGGCATTATTCTTTTTTGAGGACAGCAAAGTGGCAGAGAGGGTGGGCAGGGAGGGGGAGCAGAGGTGGGTTTAGTCTGTCTTAGACTGAGCTGCTCAAACTGCCTCTGCTGCTTTCAGCCAGGAGGATGGTAGTATAGCCGAGCAGGCTGGGGAGGCAGGGGAGGGAGAGGAGGCTGAGGAGGGAGAGAGGAGGCTGAGGAGGGAGAGAGGAGGCTGAGGAGGGAGATGAGGGAGAGGAGGCTTAGGAGGGAGACAGGAGGCTGAGGAGGGAGATGAGGGAGAGGAGGCTTAGGAGGGAGACAGGAGGCTGAGGAGGGAGATGAGGGAGAGGAGGCTGAGGAGGCAGAGAGGAGGCTGAGGAGGGAGGCAGCCTGCCAGCCTGCCTGGGTTCATACAAGGACTGCTGCAGCTGCTGCCTCTTGTCTTGTCCATGGACGTTGGATGCCAGGCATCTCTTTGTGTCTGTTCCAAGTTGGATCCTACTGTATCCTGCTGCTACATCCATCAATATCCTACTACCAACACACATTGTGGTCTCTCTCCCAACAGCTGTTGAACCAACACATGATACGGTCAGTCAGGGCTCAAGCGGGACATGACCTCTTCTAACCTGCATCGAGATAGTTCAGTTGTAAATGGCAGTATTGTGTATGCAGTATTTAGCCAGGCATGTGTTATGTCATGGGGGAGGTACTACTATTGACAGTGGTGCTAATGATGATGGCGTGGTTCACAAGCATAACTTCTTAACCCATACCGTCTCAACACATGGCTTCACACACACCCCACACACTGTTCTGTACAGTTAGAGGTTCATTGTCTCCAAATTAACCTTGTCAAACTATTTCTTTTCCCAGGGGAGAGTTGTATTACTATTGTAATTTTTCAATCAGAGATTGAGGAAAGTGTGAAATTTTCATGTGCTTGTTCTCCCTCCCTCCCTCCCTCCCTCCCTCCCTCCCTCCCTCCCTCCCTCCCTCCCTCTCTCTCCTATTGGGTGGGGAATAGTCCATTTGGAATCTTAAGGAGATTTCACCCCTCCCTATAATAGGATTCTCAGCCTGCCTCAGTCTGGTGTGCGGTGGGTGCAGTGCTGTGATTATCCAGTATATTTACTATATAAACTCTGCTCAGCACACACTCCAGAAGAGTTCTGCTAGGTCAAAATTAATTACAGAAGTTGTTAAGCATACAGCAGCTGTTGTAAACAAATGCAAATACATTTTCATATCAAACAAGCCCCTTGTATCCCGGCACACCAAAAATAAATCTGCCACTTGTTTACTAACAAGTTAGGCCATCATCAAGCTGTGCTGGTTAGAGTGAGATAAATGAATATTCTCCAACTAGCCCCAGAGCGCTCAGATCCTGGCCACTCCATGGCTTTAATCAAAAGCTTTGCAGCTTTGTCTCTGGGTTTGTTCCATCCTTTCTCTCTTTCGATCTCTCATTCTCTCTCTCATCCCTCGGTCTCTCTTTCTTCTTGGCTGGTCTATTCCCTTTCATAGGTTGGCTGTGTTATTCTCCGTAGCCTTGCCTGGTTTTTCTCTAGGACAGCTTCAGAGCGTGGGTAATTCCTTCCTTTCCACTGAGCTGAACAGATCACTTTTCGTTATCAGCAGGTTTCTGCGCTCGACACAAACTGCCTCTCTGTGGAGAACAAAGGCTTTCCACTAGTCTAACAGAACAGGTGCTCTGCTGGGTTTCGGGTTGGATGAGGAACAACTGCTCAGTCTGAGAGGAACTCTTCCTTGACACACCGACTGACGAAGATCACAACCATACCTAGTTCTCAGTCCTTTCATACTGCTTCAGATCATCGCTCCTATGTCCATTTCCTCCTCTGCTCTGTCAGGATTCACCTCTATCTTCCCCATCAACTCTATAGATCTGGACCACTGATATAACTCTATGATCTGAAACAGTTCACCGCCTGAGGCAACGTCTAGAATGCTTTAGACAGGCACCTAATCAGCCTTACGTTCTCTTTCAACAGAGAGAGCCTTTCTATGCATATCTATGTCCTTTACTAAAACTACAAGATGCAATAGTCTCCAGTAGTTCCATTTCTCGAAAGTCTACTGCAACATGTAAACAGTAATCATACTATGGTCTTAACGGCCATAGTTGTTGACTTGTTTGTTGTTGACTTGTTGACTTCTTCATGTCATGTCTCTTCCTACTGTGGATTTAGCAACATTGTAATACCCCGGAGGCCTTGTCATGACTGTAGAGTGTGGAGCTGTGGAATAGGCCATCAGGCTCAGGGCCCTGCTGGCCCCAGCAGCACGGAAACAGCAGTCATTTCCCAGCCCAGCGGAGCGGCACTTACTGACCTGACACACACAGCACACACACTCCCTGACCTGGGCGTAGGGTGTCCTCCCCCTCCCCAGCTCTGCTCCAGCCCAGAGAGCAGGTCCCGACCACCTCTTCTTATTTATGAGCCATTTCACACAGCACTGCTCCCATTAGAGAGCCAGCCTTGGCTGGTCAGACACACACTAAACACTCCAAACGCTAAACATTACGTACACCAGTAAGGCAGCCTGGGGACAGGGGGACAGGGACTGGGGATGGGACAGAGAAGATCCCAGGGCCACCACACAAAGCCACCACTCACACAGTCCAGGAAGAGAATACACCACTCACCCCAAAAGAGCAATGTAAACATATTGACCCACTTCCTGGTTGGCAGACCTTGTCTGTAGCTTCAGCTGAGAGACAGGCTAGAGCTGGGAGTCTGCTCTGTAGGCTGTACAGCTGCTGCACCACCATTACTTCCATTTAGCTCTAATATTATTGTATATCCTTTATCACCTTCTAGCATTACCAAATGTCAGATGAGTAGTTATTTTTGTTTCATAGGAATCATCTGGGAAATAATTACCCACTGATGTGATTTAACGATGTGTGGAAACTGATGGTTAGGCTTATTGGAGCATAATTGAACATTTCATTATTTCCCTTCAGTTCTGTGGCGCTCTGAACAGCTAGCTGAAAATTCAAGGCATAACATTTGACTGACGGATTGATTTACAAATGCATACAAGACTTTAATAGGCAGCTGTGCTCCTGTGTGACTGAAAACAAGATTATCCTGAACTGGCAACATTAAAACACTGTGGGAAGTCTCTGAATGTTAGCTTGTTAACTTTCCAGAAAGTAGGCTAGGGCCTTTGTTTGGGGAAGACAGACAGCAATGGGACACACAGACACACAGATACACATAGACACACTAACACACACACCTGTGATGGTGACGGAGGCGTGGCCGTCCTCGCCCAATAATGGGTTGGTCAGTCTGCAGCTGTAAGTGCTATTGGGCTCCAGGGTGACAGTCAGG
The DNA here is from genome assembly GCF_045791955.1 of Oncorhynchus clarkii lewisi. Lineage (NCBI taxonomy): Eukaryota > Metazoa > Chordata > Actinopteri > Salmoniformes > Salmonidae > Oncorhynchus > Oncorhynchus clarkii. The sequence goes on from NC_092152.1 coordinate 63,065,005, forward strand.
ACACTGAGCATGCTGAACAGCCCCTCCTCATTGGCCACCAGGGAGGTGGTGACGTTGTCTGTCAGGTTGTGCCCGCCCCCGTCCTGCCACAGTACGTCAGCCTCAGGGTAGCCACCGTACGCCACGCAGGTCAGCGCCACCTCGTCACCCGGCCGCAGGTTGGAGTCTGGCTCCAGGGTCACCAGAGGCTTGGAGTAGGGGGCTGAGGGGGGATAGAAAAGGGGACAAGAACAGACACACACAGAGTTTTAAGCCAAGTCGCCAGAAGCTTGGAGTAGGGGGCTGGATGGGGAGGGGGAGCAGAGACATACAGAGTTTTAGCCAGATTATCACCAGTGAGGGACACCCAGGGAACTGTTTGACATGATTCCCATTAAATTGTTAATTACATTTAGGGAGCTTAGCATAACATCGAGCTTAAGATCCCAGAGACATCATTTGCAGCATATCCTGGTGCTCCCTTCTGTCCTCCTTCATCTCCTCCCTGAAGAGAGCCACGGCTCTGAGCCAAGCCGCCTCACAATACAACGCAACCACCACAGCCTGGCCCGGCCCGGATGGCGAGCCTGGGGGAAATAGGCACGGCTCCGAGAATCTGGGACTGCTGTGCTCTGTTCAGGGGTTTGGCAGGAGGGGGCGGGCGGTGAGGAGGTGAGGGGGGTGAATCCTCAGCCTGGAATGAATTCACGGCTCTCCAATCCCCTGAGCTAAAACACAACCAGAGAGGCGGCGGGCAGAGAGAGGAGGCTGTATTCCCTGAGCCAATCAAAACACAGCAAACAATGGGGAGGACAGGGAGGGAGAAGAAGGAGATTAAATAACTTCATGCGAGTTGCCTTTTGAAAAGTGGACTCTCTCGCTCTCTCTCTCTCTCAGCACTAAGACGGAATGTCAGCCTGCCACTAACCTCCCTGGCTATCCATTTGACTGACAGGCAGATTTCCACAGAGACCCATCATTTTCTCAGAGCACTGTGGGAAGGGAGCTCTATGATGTTGACTGTAAATGCCAGCTAAAAATAATACATCTACGAATCGAATGCATGAAAAGGGGACAATTTGTCACTGTTTGAGCTACTGTGTCATTGTTTATCTTTTCTCTACCCAGACTAGCCAGCCAAAAGGAAACCTGTTGAACGTTAACACTGCTTAATGCACATAAATCCTTAGAGGAAAGGACCAATTTAACAACAAAACTTGGAAATTAGTGGTGAGGGAGGGAGGAGTTCACCAACACTGCGTGTGAAGCCATGAAGAATAATTATAAATAAAAGTGCAATCAGTTGTGATGATGGTCCTCTGATGGAACAACCACCTTCATCACCGAGCTGTTAGTAACAATCAATCTTGGCAGGAACTAATAATCAAAGCCAGTGATTGACCACAGCCAGAGGACCACAATCAGGAAGTATCGACCAATCATGTTATCGTGCATCCCTGACGGAACTAAGTGTTTCATGACCAATTTCTGTGTTGTGTTAGGCATCGATCCTAAAGGTCTCACATGATTACCAAAGAAGGGCCTGTGATGTGTGATCAAATTGCCCTCTAGTGGCCTCATGGATGGAATTATTTAATCATTTAATAATTGATAAACAGGAATAAAAAATAAAAAAAATAAAACGAAAATCCGGTGTTTCTATGTCAAACGGTTTTGTTATAATTCAGTCTTCTGTGACGTAAACTCAGCAAAAAAACAAAAGTCCCTTTTTCATCCCCTAACTTCACAGATCTTCATTGTAAAGGGTTTAGACACTGTTTCCCATGCTTGGTCAATGAACCATAAACAATTAATGGACATGCACCGGTGGAACAGTCGTTAAGACACTAACAGCTTACAGACGGTAGACAATTAAGGTCGCAGTTATGAAAACTTAAGGACACTAAAGAGGACTTTCTACTGACTCTGAAAAACACCAAAAGAAAGATGCCCAGGGTCCCTTCTCATCTGCGTGAACGTGCCTTAGGCATGCTGCAAGGAGGCATGAGGACTGCAGATGTGGCCAGGGCAATAAATTGCAATGTCCGTAATGTAAGACGCCTAAAACAGTGCTACTGGGAGACAGGACGGACAGCTGGTCGTCCTCGCAGTGGCAAACCACGTGTAACAACATCTGCATAGGATAGGTACTTCCGAACATCACACCTGCGGGACAGGCACAGGATGGCAACAACAACTGCCCGAGTTACACCAGGAACACATTATCCCTCCATCAGTGCCCAGACTGTCCGCAATAGGCTGAGAGAGGCTAGACTGAGGGCTTGTAGGCCTGTTGTAAGGCAGGTTCTCACCAGACATCAACGGCAACAACGTCACCTATGGGCACAAACCCACCATCGCTGGACCAGACAGGACTGGCAAAAAGTGCTCTTCACTGATGAGTCACGGTTTTGTCTCACCATGGGTGATGGTCGGATTTGCGTTTATCTTCAAAGGAATGAGCGTTACACCGAGGCCTGTACTCTGGAGCGGGATCGATTTGGAGGTGGAGGGTCCGTCCGGGTCTGGGGCGTTGTGTCACAGCATCCTTGGATTGAGCTTGTTGTCATTGCAGGCAATTTCAACGCTGTGCGTTACAGGGAAGACATCCTCCTCCCTCATGTGGTACCCTCCTGCAGGCTCATCCTGACATGACCCTCCAGCATGACAATGCCACCAGCCATACTGCTCATTCTGTGTGTAATTTCCTGCAAGACAGGAATGTCAGTGTTCTGCCATGGCCATGGCCAATTCCATTGAGCACGTCTGGGACATGTTGGATCGGAGGGTGAGGGCTAGGGCCATTCCCCCCCAGAAATGTTCGGGAACTTGCAGGTGCCTTGGTGGAAGAGTGAGGTGACATCTCACAGCAAGAACTGGCAAATCTGGTGCAGTCCATGAGGAGGAGATGCACTGCAGTACTTAATGCAGCTGGTGGCCACACCAGATACTGACTGTAACTTTTGATTTTGACCCCCCTATGTTCAGGGACACATTATACAATTTCTGTTTGTCACATGTCTGTGGAACTTGTTCAGTTTATGTCTCAGTTGTTGAATCTTGTTATGTTCATACAAATATTTACACATGTTAAGTTTGCTGAAAATAAACGCAGTTGACAGTGAGAGGACGTTTATTTTTTGCTGAGTTTAAATAAAGTGTAATATTGGGATGCAAACTAAAAATGGAATACATTTCAACTCTATATCTGACATGGTACAAGTGTCTTCTTTTTTTTGTTGTTGCCGATAACCATGTGTGAGAGGTGTATACTTTTGTTTCAAAGTAGATTTGTTTAAGACTTACCAAGAAACACTGTGTGACCCTGATTTATCCCACTGCAGTAAAAGGTTAAAGAGGGGACTCTACTTCCTGTATGTGAAGCCCTTGAGGTGTCTCCTTCTCCTCACCTTCTTTTCAACCGTATTGGAGGAGACGATCCAAGGTCCTCATCCTCTGACCTTCTTCTCCAATGTGTTTTGAGACAGGATTCGAGGAAAGATGTATCGAGAAAGATGTGGTAGCTATAGGCCAAGCATTGGTCCGGCTTTACCAGTCAGAGGTCGTTATTGTAAAACTTAAAAGAGAATGTGTTCTCAATGACTTACCTTGTTAAATAAAGGTAATAAATGAACAGACTCACCTGCTACCTGGAGCAGTAGGGCTGCACTGCCGTAGTCCTTCACCCTGACGAAGCAGGTGTAGCTACCCTCATCGGCCACCCGGACCCCTCTCAAGAGGAGCGAAGCGTTGCCCGCGCCCAGCTGAGAGGGGTACAGGCTGGTGCGGTTGGCGTAGCGCTCTCCCTGGTCTGCCAGCTGGTCCTGGCTAGCCCAGTAGCTGTGCACACTGCGCTTGGTGTCCGTCAGCTGCCAGAAGACACTGAGGTCAGACAGGTTGAAGGGAGAGGCGTGGCTGAAGGAACAGTTGAGGGTGGTGTCCATGCCATACAGCGCCACCACTGGCAGCTCTGGGACATACACTTCCAGGACAGCTAGATAGGAGAGAGAGGAGAGAGAGCGAGTATGTCAACAACAGCAAACATAGACCTGTGTGTTTAGCCATGTAGTGGAGAGAGATGTCTAAATAAGCTTTAGGGGGATGAATGAACTGCAATAAAGATGTAGCTCCTAAATATCCACTTGGAGACAGTGGTGAGTTAATAATCTAGATAGTGGTCTGTCTGAAAGAACACTCTCCATCTCTCTCCAGAGTGTT